>NC_057798.1:83378296-83402598 GCF_018294505.1 Triticum aestivum
GATGATAGGATTGTAACCACACAACACAACCCATTCAGAAAAAAAAGTTAAAAAATCAAATAAGAGGAGGGGTGAGGTGAAAAGGAATGATAGAGAAATTGGAATTTTATTTGATTGAAAATTCAAGTAATTTGGCGGGCTAGTTTAAATTATTTGTAAATTCAACAAACAAATATTGAGAATAGGAACTAAAAAAACATTTCAAAAGTGTCTTATTGAAATAAAGAGTCACCAGATATTTTAAAACAGAAGAAAAACACAAAAGGAAAGCCCTAAAATAGAAACAATAATTCAGAAATTCATGAACATTATAGACAAAATTTAAAATTTATGAGAATGAATAAAAGAAAAGAAAAAACCCTTATTAACTTCGCATGATTTCGACCATGATTAAATTCTTAATTTTTTAGCAACTTTACTAGAATGCTATATTTTCCCTGATTTTTCTATGTTCTTTCACCATTTTCTTTATTTCGTTCCCTTTTTATGACCAGGTCACCACGTTATCATAAAAACACTTTTGGTGGAGTATGAAATCAAATCGAAATGAGAACTAAGCAATTGTTGGACTGGATTCGATGATTGGTCATATGTTTAGCCCGGCAGGATGAAACCTGAGATTTGAAATCGTGGTTATCACATTAAGGTGGAATGTAGATTCGTGGTAATCCGCCGTCAGTAGGTCACTGGTCCCTCCTCCTTCACTTGTTCTGCTGGTGTGGAAGTGCCCAAAGGCCTTGATCTACTGAATGTATATGTAGCTTTCTTCGATTTTGGGCTTTTAGGTCAGTTTTCGTTATTCATCTCTTCGGTACTTCCAGTGGTGGTGTCTTCCCGACGAATAATTTTTCGAGCCTTCCTATGCTGACAGGGTTGTTTGCGGCAACAAAGATTCACGTGCATTTATTTCTACCAGTAGTTCTGGAAGGCCAGACTAGGTTTTGCAGGGTATGTGGGCGTGTGGCGACGACCTCCTTCAAAGCTACGTCCTCTGGCACATCGATGCGTCAAGAATTAATAGAGACCAGATCCTTGGATCTGCGGCTCTTCCAACTGTGACAACTTCATCTCGAGGACAATGGTCCAACAGGACCGTGGCCTTGATGGCTTCCCATCCGTGATCAACAATGATAGGTTAGATTCGGCGTCGACGCGGCAAATACTGGCGTGCCATCACACTGTTTGAAAGGAAGGAGACATCAGGGGTTGCAATTTATTTGTTTTTCACGGTTGTTTGTACTGTTGGTTTGGTTAATACGTAGGTCCAAGTGTTTGCAATTTTAAACTTAGACAAAAGGAAATGTAATAAATACCCCGGGACATGAAGACAGCACATAGACCCCGTGGTCAACTGGAATATGTATGCACGCACTGAAGTCTGCTCACAGCACCTATGGCAGCGAATAATTTGACCTTTGCACGCAAGCAAACAGATTACTTCACACGCGCCAACAGCTCAATGTGTCAATCCATCCATCCATCATGCAAGCTGAAATGAAACTAAACAATGGCAGATCGGCAGCCATGGAGGTGGAGCTTATAAGATTGTCAGGGACATCACTTGGCTTGGACCGCTGTGGTACAAGCCATGAAGTATTCTGAGAGACGTATCGATCAGCCGCGTCAGCGGGGAGACCGGAGTCTGCTTACGGGCTTTGACAAAAACGTCCATGCATGCACACCTACCAAACTAAACTAAACCAAAAATCCAATCCCAACTGTGCTGCCGCCTGCACTGATGTGGATCCTGACCATACACCTGCTCTGCTCCATTATTTAGAAAAGATTTCTTTTGTTTTTTTTCTTCCGGTTATAGAAAACATGTGGTATTTCCTGCTTAATTATCACCTCAGGCAGTTGACTGTGTGACAATATAATTGAGAGCACCATGCTGCTTGCTACCTAGCTAGCTAGCTAGGCCGGCATATATGAGAGAGCTTATCTTCTGTAGCATAGTGACAAATTGGCGCATGTATTCAGGGATTTCAGGCGTGTATTTTGTGATGAAATCCACACACACACAATCTTCTATTGATATTCAATAGTTTGCTAAATCTAACTACTACTCCCCCCGTTCCTAAATATTTGTCTTTTTAGAGATTTCAACAAGTGACTACTCCCTCCGTTCCCAAATAATTGTCTTTCTAGCCATCTCAAATGGACTACAACATACGGATGTATATAGACATGTTTTAGAGTGTAGATTCACTCAATTTGCTCCGTATGTAGTCACTTGTTGAAATCTCTAGAAAGACAATTATTTAGGAACGGAGGGAGTACATATGGAGAAAGATGAATGAATCTACACTCTAAAATATGTCTATATACATTCGTATGTAGTAGTCCATTTAAAATCTTAAAAAAGATAAATATTTAGGAACTGAGGGAGTACTATTGTAGTATATGCCATTGGTGACAAATTGGTGCAAGGTATTCAGGGAACGTTGTGATGAGAAACAGTAAAGTATTTCTTCTATGGATACCCGCATAGTTTCGTGATACATTCTTACTCCCTCCGTAAAGAAATATAAGAGTGTTGATCGTTTAGATCATTAAAGTAGTGATCTAAACGCTTTTATATTTTATTTACAGAGGGATGTACGACACGACTTAGCAGCACGAGTAATTGGCGTAAAATATTTCTTGTACACCGGACAGGGGTCAAAATCAAAGCAAAGCAGGACGAGTAAAATTAAGGTAGCTTTAACTGGCGTGTGCCCGCGGGTTAGCGTCGTTAATCTGGTGCTGTAATTCCAAAAGACGGGCTAATCACGCCTCAACTTTTGGCTTTTTCGAGTTTGGTTCATCATCATGCTTAAACTAATCCTCCACGGTTGCGGCGTGCTCCCCTGCCTTCCATCATCAATCCTCATCATCATCAATCGTCCAGTCTAACTCTTTTCAAGTCCAAGCCAAGCCAACCAAGCTACCACGGAATACCTCTCTCCCTCCACTACCTACAGCAAAGCTAGCCACTGATCTCTCTCACTCCTCTCCTCTATATAAGCCCGTCCATGGCGGATGGCTCTCCCGCCCTTTTCATCGTCTCATCATTTGATCACCCATACAGAGATCCGGATAGCTGCTAGCTTCGTTTGTCTGTTGTGGCGATGGCGTACGATCAGCGGGGGCTGAGAGGCGAGGAGGCAGCGGCGGCGGCGGTGGGGGAGGAGGAGATGCTCCGGCGCGGGCCGTGGACGGTGGAGGAGGACGTGCTCCTCGCCAACTACATCGCGGCCAACGGCGAGGGCCGGTGGAACGCGCTGGCGCGGCGCGCGGGGCTGAAGCGCACGGGCAAGAGCTGCCGCCTGCGGTGGCTCAACTACCTGCGGCCGGACCTGCGGCGCGGCGGCATGACGGCGGAGGAGCAGCTGCTCGTCCTCGAGCTGCACGCGCGGTGGGGCAACCGGTGGTCCAAGATCGCGCAGCACCTCCCCGGCCGCACCGACAACGAGATCAAGAACTACTGGCGGACGCGGGTGCAGCGCCACGCCAAGCAGCTGCGGTGCGACGTCGGCAGCCAGCGGTTCAGGGACCTCGTGCGCGGCCTCTGGATCCCCCGCCTCCTCGAGCGCATCCACGCCGCCGCCAACAACTCCGGCGACGGCGACGTGATAGCGCAGGCCACGGCGGCCGCGCTGCCCGTCGCGGCGGACGGGCGGTGCTGGCCCGTCGACGACGTGTTCGACCTCGGCCCCGGCGCCGCGGCCGACGTGGAGCTGTCATGCACCACCGCCCTGTCCTCGTCGTCGTCGGTGTCCACGGACGGCTGCGGCGTGCTGCAGCCCCTGCCCGCGCCGGCGCCCATGGTGGCTACCGCCGAGAGCGCGCGCGGAAGCGTCATCATCAGCGCTGCCATGCACGACACGGCGCTCTGGCAGCCGCCGCAGACTCACGGCGGCCTCATGATGACCCAAGAACAACAGCACCACCAACAGGCTGAGTCGCAGCCGCAGCTGCTCGGCGCCGAGACGTGGTGGTCCGACCAGACCTCGCTCCCCGCCGGGCTGTACGCCGACGTGGGCTTCCCGGAGCTGGAGTTCGGCGGCGAGACCATGTGGGGCGCCTGCGCCGATGACCTGTGGTGCACGGACATGCTGGGGCTGTGAAACATCAAACTACTCAACTACCGGTGACCTGGGGTAACTGAGGGGAAGGTTATTATCGGAGCGTTCGCTACTAATCTTGCACTTAGCGCTCCAATAATCCCGTCTCCTCTTCCCTCAAAACATGAGTATACTTCACTAGCTAGCTAGTGTGTCTTCTTCAGTATGTGTACTACGTGTAATGTCGTTGATGGATCTTTCATTTTTCTTTTCTCTTTTGGACTTTACTCATTCTTTCCTGGGTAAATACGGAGTGATTGGTTTGTAACCAGCCGTGTGTAACTTTTGATGGCCGCAATAAAACTTGAATCGAACATGCATCCCTGACGAGGCTGTGCAATCGATTAATCTGTCGAGAGAGATATGTAATGTAACCTTCATGCATGTTACTACAAAGAATTATTCGTCAAGTAGATGAAGATTGAGGAGGTGACGAAGCAATCACAACAAAAAAAGAGTTAGAATGAATTGATCACGTGTGCGTAACCGGCCACAGTTTTGTATCACAAGCCATTTGCTCGATCGATCGCATGCCCGTCTCCAAACTATAAAAAGTATTCGGTGCCGATTAGGATACGAGTCACCTTCCTCTAATCTAATCTAATCTAGAGGAAGATAACTCTAGATATTTTGGCTAGACGTCCGTACGGACCGGCGTCTCCGGCCAATCCAATGATGCAATCAACTGAACATCTTTGTGTTTGTCTTGATGATGGAGAGTGCCACTTACAGTACCACCGAGGAACATACACACACAGAATTAACCAAGCATGATCGAATTGGACAGCACTAGCGACGGCGATCAGCACAAACATAGAGACGCCGGGCCACGCGTATGATTAGCAACAACAACGAAAGTGGGGCAAACTGTGTGCGGAAAGGATGTAGCATCCGTCGCTTTAGTTTTATTTTGGCATGTCCAGCACATGATGAAAACGGCCGGAGAAAAGGGCGGGAAAGCATCGGATTTCCCGTGTTTTCTCACACGTATCGATCGATCCCCTCCGGCAGCTAGGTTCGCGCTGGTGATGCTCTGATGGATGGATCCTCCTCTCCGTCAGGAGCTCCTTCAGGTCTCGGGGTCACCTGATGAGAAGGAAAAAGGGGGAAGAAAAGCGCAGCATGCATCGATCATTCAGGGACCCCCCTTCAGCTCAGTACGTTCCTATAATCATTCGCCGCACAGAATTTCTGGCTCGGCTGCACCGCGTCTTCTTCTTCCTTTTCTGGATAGGCGAGAGGGACCGAGAACGGGTCCAAAGTTTGGTTCGATTTTGACGGTGGACAGAGGCGCATTAGCCGACTACTTACATGGCCTGCATGCATGTAGGGCTGCTCTAGTGCCTGAGGTGGTCAGTGTCTGCGGTTCCGTGGACCGTTGGAAATATGAGCAATTTATCATATGATTTTATTAACAAAAATACTAGATGAAGCATGGCTAAAATAGCAGAGATAAAGTAAGTCATGCGATCTAACAGAGACAAGGTAAATAACATCTGTAAATATGAACTAGAACCAAATATATCTAGAGTAGACAGTAGATGAAGTTGCATATATGAAGTAGAGCCTAACATGTCTAGGGAAAACACTAGAACAAGGAACTGTGGCAGGACCTCTAACAGAAAAACAAGAACACGTACGAGACAGCAACAGGAGCAGAAGCACTGGACTTGGGATCGACATCCTCGGTAGCCATGTCGTCGAAGAGGTTGTCAACGTTGGGGAAGAAGTCGTCGTTGGCGAAGTGGTCATCGGAGTCCGGGGCGTCCGTTACGAAGAAGTCAGTAGTCGCGCGAAGCTCTCCCCAAAAACCTTATCACCCTTCTCCCGTACAGGACTCAAAAGGCGCGGCTTCGGAGGTCTATTGTCTCGACCTGCGGTGCACGCCGCAAGCCAGGATGGGGAAGAACATAGCAGCAGCGCAGTGCTCAGTAACTTGGTGGCGAGAGGAAGATGGTCTTTCTGATATGTCTCTCTGGAGAGGAGCGACCTCTCTTATATAGGCACATGAGAGAGAGGCGAACAGGTTGCGACGGGAGGTGAAGCAACAAAGGAAGACGAAGCGAACAGGCAGCAGGCGAAGAGGTGCGCCGTTCGTATTCAATCTCCACTACAGCAAAAAAAACGTTTCAGCTCCCGTGTGACCGTTCGTATACCCGTAGTGCATGGCAAAAATTTAGACATCGGCTCGGCTCATTCCCGCAACCCGCGTCGCGTCGAGGCGTGGCGAGGCGGGCGGCGGAGGAGGAGCGCGTGTGGGTGTCCCTCTTGTTCTCATCTTCATACATGTGGGGAAAGAACTTCCCTTATAAAGAGGTCCAACTCCCTCTAAACTAGCAATGTGATACTAAATTTTAGTTCCACCACTTGCCTTGCATGAATGGGCTGCGTGGGCCTCTAGGATTTATTAGGAATTCCTGAAACTGCTATTGGGCTATGCCCAAAATAGACAAAATTCGAGCAATCCCCCACCAGATCCCAGAGGCACACAAAATTTGCCTTTGGTTCCAAAACACTGTTTTATATACCGGTACTGCAGTGGAGACTGTTAAGTTGAACTTCCACCTAGAACTCTATGCTACACTAGTAAGCAACTTGAACAGTGGACTGGGCCTTGAACTGCAAGTTTTCTGCGAATCTAGCTTCACACAAAGCCTTGACCGATACGTGGCTATCGTGGGTCTTCCCCGCGGGTGGAGCTTATGTGTCATACTCCGAGACCTTTCATGAGTTTACTAGAGAGAACCATACTCTCATAGATTGCGACTTTTAACAATCAAACTCATATAGGTGTGTTCTTCAAAAGATGTTCTGCAGGACAACATCTTTGCTTCAAAGAGCCACTTAGAACACATTAAGATATACATCAACCTGCCATGCAGATTAGGAGAGTATTGCATCTTCATGGAGTGGTATTGTTAATAGTAAGGATACTCTCCTCTCAGTTGACCAACAACTTGTCTTCCACATCTAATTCACGGGATCTCCGATCACAAAGAATAGGTTACCACCGTGAACAACTCATATTGTGGGTCTCATACCCATCTCTCTTGATGCATATCTATCACATTACGTGATAGACCCTTAGTAAAAGGATTTGCCAAAATTTTAGACGTTTGGATATAATCCAATGCAATAACGCCAGAGTTTCTCATTTTTCTGACAGACTTTAACCTTCTCTGAACGTGTCTTGATGACTTCATGTTATCCTTTGAGCTGCTCACTTTCGTGATCACAGTTTGATCGTCGCAGTTCATAAGGATATCCGGTACAAGTTTCTCAACAAACGACAAGTCATTCAAGAGCCGGCGAAGCCAATCTGCTTCGACCGTAGCTGTATCTAGTGCTGTGAGTTCTGCTTCCATTGTTGACCTTATTAAGATGGTCTGCTTGCAAGACTTCCAAGAAACAGCGCCACCTCCATGAGTGAATACATAACCGCTCGTGGCCTTTATCTCATCAGCATCTGAGATCCAGTTTGAGTCACTATACCCTTCAAGCACCTTTGGGTGCTCAGTGTGTAGCGAATTCCATAATTCGTAGTGCCTTTCAGATAACGCAAAACTCTCTCTAGAGCTTTCCAATGCACATCTCCTAGTTTTGAGACAAACCGACTCAGTTTGCTAACAGTAAAAGAGATGGCAGGTCTTGTAGCACTAGCTAAGTACATAAGCGAGCCAATAATCTGAGAATATTTCAATTGGTCTCTAGCAATTCTTTGATTCTTTCGAAGCAACACACTAGCATCATATGGTATTGGAGAGGGCTTGCAGTCACTGTAGCCAAAGCGACTCAAGATCTTTTCCACATAGTGAGATTGAAGCAATGTAATCCCACCATCATCGTCTCTCAACAACTTGATGTCCAGAATGACATCAGCCACTCCTAAATCCTTCACCTCGAAGCAACGAGATAGGAAATCCTTGACCTCCTTAATAACCTTCAAATTTGTTCCGAAAATCAGTATGTCATCAACATACAAGCAAAGGATAACTCTCTCGCCCCCACCATGGTCATAGTACACACATTTATCAGCTTCATTTACAACAAAGCCTGCAGGTGTTAAAGTTCTTTCAAACTTCTCGTGCCACTGCTTGGGTTCTTGCCTAAGTCCATATAAAGACTTCAGCAACTTGCACACTTTTCCTTCCTGACCATCTACTACAAACCCATCTGGTTGTTCCATGTAAATTTCCTCATCCAACTCTCCATTTAGGAAAGCAGTCTTAACATCAATTTGATGAACGAGAAGACCATGTGAGGCCGCTAGAGAAAGTAGTAATCGGATAGTGGTCAGTCAAGCCACAGGTGAGTAAGTATCAAAGAAGTCTTCACCTTCCTTTTGGGTATAACCCTTGGCCACGACCTGAGCCTTGTACTTTTCACTAGTACCATCAGGCCTAAGCTTCTTCTTGAATACCCATTTGCATCCTATAGGTTTGCACCCATAAGGACGATTAGTTATCTCCCAAGTTTCATTCGCCAAGATGGAATCCATCTTGCTACGAACTGCTTCCTTCCAGTAGTCAGCATCTTCAGATGCATAGGCCTATGAAATAGAACTGGGAGTGTCATCTATGAGATACACAAGAAAATCATCACCAAAGGACTTTGCAGTCCTCTTTCTCTTGCTCCTAGTAGGAACTTCATTGTTCTCCTCCACAGGATTTTCAAAGTGTTCCATCAAAATGGAAGGTTCAGTAGTTGTAACTGGTTCCTGATTCGATGAAGTAGGCATCTCCTGATTAGATGAGGTTGCCATATCCTTCATGGGAAAGATATCTTCAAAGAAAGTCGCATCATTCGACTCCATGATCGTACCGACATGCATGTCAGGTACCTCAGATTTTACAACCAAGAATATATAACCAATACTATGGAAAGCATATCCCAGGAAAACACAATCCACAGTTTTTGGTCCCAGCTTCCGCTTCTTTGGAATTGGCACATTGAATTTCGCCAAACAACCCCAGGTTCATAGATAAGAGAGCTTTAACATTTTCTTCTCCCATTTCTTGAATGGAGTTATCTCTTTGTTCTTTGCGGGAACTCGGTTTAGGACATGACATGTAGTCAATATCGCCCCCCACCATGCCTTGGAGAGACCCGATGTGTCTAACATGGCGTTAACCAAATCAGTTAGAGTACGATTCTTTCTTTCAGCCACCCCATTTGACTAAGGTGAATAGGGAGGCGTCCTCTCATGGATTATACCATGTTCTGCACAAAAAGAATCAAATTCATTTGAGAAATACTCTCCACCATGATCGGACCTAAGCCTCATGATCTTTCGATCAAGTTGGTTTTCCGCTTCAGCTTTATAGATCTTGAAATAGTTCAAAGCCTCATCCTTAGATTTCAGAAGATACACATGACAGTATCTAGTGGAGTTATCAATTAACGTCATAAAATACTTCTTTCCACCTTTGTCAAAACACCATTCGTTTCACATAGATCTGAATGTATGAGCTCTAGTGGTGCAAGATTTCTTGTTTCCGCAGTCACATGAGACTTACGAGGTTGCTTAGCTTGCACACACACTTGACACTTAGATCCCTTGATAGTGGTGAAACTAGGGATTAAGTTTAATTTCTCTAGTCACGACATGCAACCAAAATCAACATGACAGAGACATGAATGCCACACATTTTATTCACTATTGTTACAAACATGATTAACAACTTTATTGCAAACGTCTGATAAGGATAAACGAAATAGGCCTCCTAACTCATAGCCTTTACCAACAAAGGTTCCATGCTTGGATATTACAAATTTATTCGACTCAAAGACAAGCTTGTAGCCATCTCTACACAGAAGAGATCCGCTAACAAGATTTTTATTGACGGAGGGGACATAATGCACGTTCTTCAGCTGCACGATCTTCCCCTAAGTAAACTTCAGATCGACCGTGCCAACACCCCGAACAGAAGCACTTGAACCGCTGCCCATCAGCACGGTGGAAGTCCCTGCGGTCTGATAAGACGAAAACATGGAAATATCACTGCATACATGCACATTAGCACCCGTGTCAATCAACCAATCAGGAGAATGACATACTGAAAGAATAGTGGGAAATATACCATACCCAGCATCCTTCATGTCAGTGTCTCCAATGACAACATTAGCGGTCTTGCCACCTTTCCCAGGATGACGCTTGTCATAGTGATTAGGGCAACTAGGAGCCCAATGAGTAGGATCCCCACACACATGACAAACACCTTTCTTCTTGTCATTCTTCTTCTTGAAGATCGTGTGCTGTAGAGCCTTGTTCTTCCCATCAAACTTTGATTTACCATCAAACTTCCCCTTGTTCTTGAACTTGTGGGGCTGGAAGTTCTTCTTCTGTACCAGATTGGCACTAGAACCTCCCTCAATAGCTCGAGCACGGTTGTCCTTTGCTCTCGCCTTTTCTTCCACATCAAGAGTACCAATGAGATCCGGAACGGAAAACTCCTGCCTCTTATGCTTCAGTAAGGTAGCAAAGTTCCTCCACATGGGAGGAAGCTTAGTGATGATACCTCCGTCAATAAACTTGTCTGGTGGGATACAGTTGAAGTGCTCAAGTTCTCTAGCAAATGACTATATCTCATGAGCTTGCTCAACCATGGAGCGCTCTTCAGTCATCCTGTAATCATAGAATTGCTCGATGATGTACAGCTCAGTGCCAGCATCCGAGACCCCAAACTTGGCCTCGAGTGTGTCCCACATATCTTTTCCATTATCAATTGACGCATAAGCATCAACTATGTTCTCACCAAGAACACTCAAAAGAGCAACGTTAAACAGAGTATCCATTTTCTGAAAAGCTTGTGCCTGTTGAGCATCATGCTCTCATTCAGGTTCATAGCAGCTCATGGTTTGAAACCATAAAACGGCTCTCACGCGCCACCTCTTATAGTGGTTACCCTCAAACATAGGAGGTCTCATGGAAGCAGCAAATCAACTTGGGGTAAATTGCCTACCATAAGGTTTTTGGATTGTTGGAAATATGAGCAATTTACCATATAATTTTATTAACAGAAATACTAGATAAATCATGAATAAAATAGCAGAGATAAAGTAAGTCATGCAATCTGACAGAGACAAGGTAAATAAATGCAAATATGAACTAGAACCAAACATCTCTAGAGCAGACAGTAGATGAAGTTGTATATATGAAGTAGAGCCTAACATGTCTAGGGCAAACACTAGAACAAGGAACTGTGGCAGGACCTCTAATAGGAAAAACAAGAACACGTACGGGACAACAACAGGAGCAGAAGCACTGGACTTGGGATTGACATCCTCGGTAGACATGTCGTCGAAGAGGTTGTTGCTATCTCTTGAGAACAGCGTTGGTTTTCCCTTGAAGAGGAAAGGGTGATGCAGCAAAGTAGCATAAGTATTTCCCTTAGTTTTTGAGAACCAAGGTATCAATCCAGTAGGAGGCTCCTCAAAAGTCCCAGGCACCTACACAAACAAACAAGAACCTCGCAACCAACGCGATAAAGGGGTTGTCAATCCCTTCACGGTAACTTGCAAAAGTGAGATCTAATAGAGATAATAAGACAAGATAAATAATTTTGGTATTTTTATGATATAGATTGGAAAGTAAAAGATGCAAATAAAAGTAGATGGAAAACTTATATGATAAAAGATAGACCCGAGGGCCATAGGTTTCACTAGTGGCTTCTCTCAAGATAGCATAAGTATTACGGTGGGTGAACAAATTACTATCGAGCAATTGATAGAAAAGTGCATAGTTATGAGATTATCTAGGCATGATCATGTATATAGGCATCACGTTCGTAACAAGTAGATCGAAACGATTCTACATCTACTACTATTACTCCACACATCGACCGACTCCTACCTGCATCTAGAGTATTAAGTTCATAAGAACAGAGTAACACATTAAGCAAGATGACATGATGTAAAGGGATAAACTCATGCAATATAATATAAACCCCATCATTTTATCCTCGATGGCAACAATACAATACGTGCCTTGCTGCCCCTGCTGTTACTGGGAAAGGTGATACGTCTCCAACGTATCTATAATTTTTGATTGTTCCATGCTATTATATTACCTCTTTTGAATGATTATGGGCTTTATTATACACTTTTATATCACTTTTGGGACAAACCTATTAACCGGAGGCCCAACCCATATTGTTGTTTTATTGTCTGTTTCAGTATTTCGAAGAAAAGGAATATCAAACGGAGTCCAAACGGAATGAAACCTTCAGCAACGTGATTTTTTGGAAGAATATCATCCAGGAGACTTGGAGTTCACGTCAGAAGACCCTCGAGGAGGCCACGAGATAGGAGCCCCCCCCCCCACAAGGCGCGGCCCCCTGTCTCGTGGGCCCCTCGAGCACCTCCCGACCGACTTCTTTCGCCTATATAAGCCTACGTACCCTAAAACCATCGAAAATCAAGATAGATCAGGAGTTGCGTCGCCGCAAGCCTCTGTAGGCACCAAAAACCTCTCGGGAGCCTGTTCCGGCACCCTGCCGGAGGGGGGAACCCATCACCGGTGGCCATCTTCATCATCCCGGCGCTCTCCATGACGAGGAGGGAGTAGTTCACCCTCGGGGCTGAGGGTATGTACCAGCAGCTATGTGTTTGATCTCTCTCTCTCTCTCTCGTGTTCCCTCTATGGCACGATCTTGATGTATCCCGAGCTTTGCTATTATAGTTGGATCTTATGATGTTTCTCCCCCTCTACTCTCTTGTGATGAATTGAGTTTCCCTCTTGAAGTTATCTTATTGGATTGAGTCTTTTATGAGAACACTTGATGTATGTCTTGCCATGCTTATTGTGGTGACAATGGGATATCATGTGCCACTTGATGTATGTTTTGGTGACCAACTTGCGGGTTCCGCCCATGAACCTATGCATAGGGGTTGGCACACGTTCTTGACTCTCCGGTAGAAACTTTGGGGCACTCTTTGAAGTACTTTGTGTTGGTTGGATGAATCTTAGATTGTGTGATGCATATCGTATAATCATGCCCACGGATACTTGAGGTGACAATGGAGTATCTAGGTGACATTAGGGTTTTGGTTGATTTGTGTCTTAAGGTGTTATTCTAGTACGAACTCTTTTATAGATCGATCCAAAAGAATAACTTTGAGGTGGTTTCGTACCCTACCATAATCTCTATGTTTGTTCTCTGCTATTAGTGGCTTTGGAGTGACTCTTTGTTGCATGTTGAGGGCTTGTTATATGATCTATCTATGTTATTATTGTTGAGAGAACTTGCACTAGTGAAAGTATGAACCCTAGGCCTTGTTTCCTATCATTGCAATACCGTTTGTGCTCACTTTTACCACTTGTTACCTTGCTGTTTTTATTATTTCAGATTACAAAAACCTATATCTACTATCTATTTTGCACTTGTATCACCATCTCTTCGCCGAACTAGTGCACCTATACAATTTACCATTGTATTGGGTGTGTTGGGGACACAAGAGACACTTTGTTATTTGGTTTCAGGGTTGCGTGAGAGAGACCATCTTCATCCTACGCCTCCCACGGATTGATAAACCTTAGGTCATCCACTTGAGGGAAATATGCTACTGTCCTACAAACCTGTGCACTTGCATGCCCAACAACGTCTACAAGAAGAAGGTTGTGTAGTAGACATCAAAAGGACACCGCAAGATTGAACCCAAAGCTAAGCACTTCTCCCATTGCAAGAAAGATCAATCTAGTAGGCCAAAGCAAACTCGTAATTCGAAGAGACTTGCAAAGATAACCAATCACACATAAAAGAATTCAGAGAAGATTCAAATATTTCTCATAGATAAACTATCATAAACCCACAATTCATCGGATCTCGACAAACACACCGGAAAAAGAGTTACATCGAATAGATCTCCAAGAAGATCGAGGAGAACTTTGTATTGAGATTCAAAGAGAGAGAAGAAGACATCTAGCTAATAACTATGGACCCGAAGGTCTGTGGTAAACTACTCACAACTCATTGAAGAGGCCTTAGAGATGATGTAGAGGCCCTCCGTGGTCGATTCCCCCTCCAATGGAGCACCGGCGAAGGCTCCAAGATGGGATCTCGCGGATACAGAAGGTTGCGGCAGTGGAAATTGTTTTTCGTGGTGCTCCTGGATGTTTTCAGGGTACGTGGATATATATATAGGCGAAGGAGGTAGGTCAGGGGAGCCACGAGGGCTCCACGAGGGTGGGGGCGCGCCCTCCTGCCTCGTGGCTGCCTCGGCTGCTTCTTGACGTCCACTCCAAGTCTCCTGGATTGCGTTTGTTCCAAAAAGATCGCTCCCGAAGGTCTCATTCCGTTTGGACTCCGTTTGATATTCCTTTTTTCGAAACACTGAAATAGGCAAAAAAACAGCAATTCGGGTTGGGCCTCCGGTTAGTAGGTTAGTCCCAAAAATAATATAAAAGTGTAAATTAAAGCCCATAAACATCCAAAACGGGTAATATAATAGCATTGAACAATCAAAAATTATAGATACGTTGGAGACGTATCAAGCATCCCAAGCTTAATTCCTGCTCGTCCTCGAGTACATAAATGATAAAAACAGATTTTTTGATGTGGAATGCTACCTACCTAGCATAATTCTCAATGTAATTTTCTTTATTGTGGCATGAATGTTCAGATCCAAATGATTCAAAATAAAAGTTCATATTGACATAAAAACAATAATACTTCAAGCATACTAACAAAGCAATCATGTCTTCGCAAAATAACATGGCTAAAGAAAGCTATCCCTACAAAATCATATAGTCTGGCTATGCTCTATGTTCATCACACAAAGTATTTAATCATGCAAAACCCCGATGACAAGCCAAGCAATTGTTTCATACTTTAGTATTCTCAAACTTTTTCAACTTTCACGCAATACTTGAGCATGAGCCATGGACATAGCACTATATGTGGAATAGAATGGTGGTTGTGGAGAAGACAAAAAGGGAGAAGATAGTCTCACATCAACTAGGCGTATCAACGGGCTATGTAGATGCCCATTAATAGATATCAATGTGAGTGAGTAGGGATTGCCATGCAACGGATGCACTAGAGCTATAAATGTATCAAAGATCAACAAAAGAAACTAAGTGGGTGTGCATCCAACTTGCTTGCTCACGAAGGCCTAGGGCATCTTGAGGAAGCCCATCATTGGAATGTACAAGCCAAGTTCTATAATGAAAAATTCCCACTAGTATATGAAAGTGACAACATAGGAGACTCTCTATCATGGAGATCATGGTGCTAGTTTGAAGCACAAGTGTGGTAAAAGGATAGTAGCATTGTCCTTCTCTCTTTTTCTCTCATTTTTTCTTTTTTCTTTCTCTTTTCCCCCCTTTTTTCTTTTTTTTCTTTGGCCTTTCTATCTTTTTTATTTGGCCTTTCTCTTTTTTTTATTAAGTCCGAAGTCTCATCCCGACTTGTGGGGGAATTATAGTCTCCATCAACCTTTCCTCACTTGGGACAATGCTCTAATAATGAAGATCATCACACTTTTATTTACTTACAACTCAAGATTACTTAGAACAAAATATGACTCCATAGGAATGCCTCCGGTGGTGTACCAAGATATGCAATGAATCAAGAGTGACATGTATAAAAGAATTATGAAGGTGGCTTTGCCACAAATACGGTGTCAACTACATGATCATTCAAAGAGCAATATGAAAATGATGATGCGTGTCATAATAAACGGAGCGGTGGAAAGTTGCATGGCAATATATCTCGGAATGGCTATGGAAATTCCATAATAGGTAGGTATGGTGGCTGTTTTGAGGAAGGTATATGGTGGGTGTATGGTACCGGCGAAAGTTGCGCGGCACAAGAGAGGTTAGCAATGGTGGAAGGGTGAGGGTGCGTATAATCAATGGACTCAACATTAGTCATAAAAAACTCATATACTTATTGCAAAAATCTACAAGTCATTGAAAACAAAGTACTAAGCGCATGGTCTTAGGGGGATAGATTGGTAGGAAAAGACCATCGCTCATCCCCGACCACCACTCATAAGGAAGACAATCAATAAATAAATTCTGCTCCAACTTCATCACAAAACGGTTCACCATACGTGCATGCTACGGGAATCACAAACTTCAACACAAGTACTCTTCAAATTCATAATTACTCCACTAGCATGACTCTAATATCACCATCCTCATATCTCAAAACAATTATCAAGCATCAAATTGATCATAGCATCCAATTCAATTTCTATGATAGTTTTTATTATACCCAACTTGGATGCCCATCATTCTAGGACCAATTTTATAACCATAGAAAATACCATGCTATTCTATAAGACTCTCAAAATAATATAAGTGAAACATTAGAGATCAACAATTTTTACAAAATAAAGCCACCGCCGTGCTCTAAAAGATATAAGTGAAGCAGTAGAGCAAAATTATCTAGCTCAAAAGATATAAGTGAAGCACATAGAGTATTCTAATAAATTCCAAATCAAGTGTGTGTCTCCCAAAAGGTGTGTACAGCAAGAATGATTGTGGTAAACTAAAAAGCAAAGACACATATCATACAAGACGCTCCAAGCAAAACACATATCATGTGGCGAATAAAAATATATCTCCAAGTAAAGTTACCGATAGACGAAGACGAAAGAGGGGATGCCTTCTGGGGCATACCCAAGGTTAGGCTTTTGGTTGTCCTTGAATATCTTGGGGTTCCATGGGCATCCCCAAGTTTAGGCTCTTGCCACTCCTTATTACATAGTCCATCAAATCTTTACCCAAAACTTGAAAACTTCACAACACAAAACTCAACAGGAAATCTCATAAGCTCGTTAGTGCAAGAAAGAAAAACCACCACATAAGGTATTGTAATGAACTCATTCTTTATTTATATTGGTGTTAAACCTACCATATTCCAACTTATCTATGGTTCATACTGAAGGAAATATGCCCTAGAGGCAATAATAAAGTTATTATTTATTTCCTTATATCTTGATAAATGTTTATTATTCATGCTAGAATTGTATTAACCAGAAACATAATACATGTGTGAATACATAGACAAACAGAGTGTCACTAGTATGCCTCTACTTGACTAGCTCGTTAATCAAAGATGGTTATGTTTCCTAACCATAGACATGAGTTGTCATTTGATTAAATGGGATCACATCATTAGGAGAATGATGTGATTGACTTGACCCATTCCAGTAGCATAGCACCCGATCGTTTAGTATATTGCTATTGCTTTCTTCATGACTTATACATGTTCCTATGACTATGAGATTATGCAACTCCCGTTTACCGGAGGAACACTTTGTGTGCTACCAAACGTCACAACGTAACTGGGTGATTATAAAGGTGCTCTACAGGTGTCTCCAAAGGTACTTGTTGGGTTGGCGTATTTCGAGATTAGGATTTGTCACTCCGAGTGTCGGAGAGGTATCTCTGGGCCCTCTCGGTAATGTATATCACTTAAGCCTTGGAAGCATTGCAACTAATGAGTTAGTTGCGAGATGATGTATTACGGAACGATTAAAGAGACTTGCCGGTAACGAGATTGAACTAAGTATTGAGATACCGATGATCGAATCCCGGGCAAGTAACATACCGATGATAAAGGGAACAACATATGTTGTTATGCGGTCTGGCCGATAAAGATCTTCGTGGAATATGTGGGAGCCAATATGAGCATCCAGGTGCCGCTATTGGTTATTAACCGGAGACGTGTCTCGGTCATGTCTACATAGTTCTCGAACCCGTAGGGTCCCCATGCTTAACGTTACGATGACAGTTATATTATGAGTTTATATGTTTTGATGTACCGAAGGTTGTTCGGAGTCCCGGATGTGATCACGGACATGACGAGGAGTCTCGAAATGGTCGAGACATGAAGATTGATATATTGGAAGCCTATATTTGGATATCGGAAGTGTTCCGGGTGAAATCGGGATTTTACCGGAGTACCGGGAGGTTACCGGAACCCCCTCGGGAGGTTAATGGGCCTTAGTGGGCCTTTACGGAGAAAAGGAGAGGCAGCCAGGGCTGGGCCACATGCCCCTCCCCCTAGTCTGAATAGGACAAGGAGGGGTGGGGCGGCGCCCCCCCCCTTCCTTCCTCTCTCCCTCCTCTTTCCTCCCTCCCAAGTCCTAATCCAACTAGGAAAGGGGGGGAGTCCTACTCCCGGTGGGAGTAGGAATCCTCCCGGTGAGCCTCTCCCCTTGGCCGGCCGCACCCCCTTGCTCCTTTATATACGGGGGCACCCCATAGACACAACAATTGATCGTTTGATCTTTTAGCCGTGTGCGGTGCCCCCCTCCATCATAGTCCACCTCGATAATACTGTAGCGGTGCTTAGGCGAAGCCCTGCATCGGTAGAACATCATCATCGTCACCACGCCGTCGTGCTGACGAAACTCTCCCTCAACACTCGGCTGGATCAGAGTTCGAGGGATGTCATCGGGCTGAACGTGTGCTGAACTCGGACGTGCCGTGCGTTCGGTACTTGATCGGTCGGGTCATGAAGACGTATGACTACATCAACCGCGTTGTGCTAACGCTTCCGCTTACGGTCTACAAGGGTATGTAGACAACACTCTCCCCTCTTGTTGCTATGCATCACCATGATCTTGCATGTGTGTAGGAATATTTTTGAAATTACTATGTTCCCCTACAGTGGCATCCGAGCCTGGTTTTATGCTTAGATGTCATATGCACGAATAGAACACAAGTGAGTTGTGGGCGATATAAGTCATACTGCTTACCAGCATGTCATACTTTTATTCAGCGGTATTGTGAGATGAAGCGGCCCGGACCGACATTACGTGTACGCTTACGCGAGACTGGTTTCACCGCCACGAGCACTAGTTTCTTAAAGGTGACCGGCACGTGTCTGTCTCTCTCACTTTAGTTGAACCGAGTGTGGCTACGCCCGGTTCTTGCGAAGGTTAAAACAACACCAACTTGACAAACTATCGTTGTGGTTTTGATGCGTAGGTAAGAACGGTTCTTGCTCAGCCCGTAGCAGCCACGTAAAATTTGCAACAACAAAGTAGAGGATGTCTAACTTGTTTTTGTAGGGCATGCTGTGATGTGATATGGTCAAGACATGATGCTCAATTTTATTGTATGAGATGATCATGTTTTGTAACTGAGTTATTGGCAACTGGCATGAGCCATATGGTTGTCGCTTTATTGTATGCAATGCAATCGCCCTGTAATGCTTTACTTTATCACTAAGCGGTAGCGATAGTCGTAGATGCATAAGATTGGCGAGACGACAAACGATGCTACGATGGAGATCAAGGTGTCGCGCCAATGACGATGGTGATCATGACGATGCTTCGAAGATGGAGATCGCAAGCACAAGATGATGATGGCCATATCATATCACTTATATTGATTGCATGTGATGTTTATCTTTTTGCATCTTATCTTGCTTTGATTGACGGTAGCATTATAAGATGATCTCTCACTAAATTTCACGATAAAAGTGTTCTCCCTGAGTATGCACTGTTGCCAAAGTTCGTCGTGCCCAGACATCACGTGATGATCGGGTGTGATAAGCTCTACGTCCATCTACAACGGGTGCAAGCCAGTTTTGCACACGCATAATACTCAGGTTAAACTTGACGAACCTAGCATATGCAGATATGGCCTCGGAACACTAAGACCGAAAGGTCAAGCGTGAATCATATAGTAGATATGATCAACATAATGATGTTCACCATTGAAAGCTACTCCATTTCATGTGATGATCGGTTATGGTTTAGTTGATTTGGATCACATGATCACTTAGAGGATTAGAGGGATGTCTACCTAAGTGGGAGTTCTTTAGTAACATGATTAATTGAACTTAAATTTATCATGAACTTAGTACCTGATAGTATCTTGCTTGTCTATGTTGATTGTAGATAGATGGCCCGTGCTGTTGTTCCATTGAATTTTAATGCGTTCCTTGAGAAAGCAAAGTTGAAAGATGATGGTAGCAATTACACGGACTAGGTCCGTAACTTGAGGATTATCCTCATTGCTGCATAGAAGAATTACGTCCTGGAAGCACTGCTAGGTGCCAAACCTGCTGCAGAAGCAACACTAGATGTTATGAACCTCTGGCAGAGCAAAGCTGATGACTACTCAATAGTTCAGTGTGCCATGCTTTACGGCTTAGAACCGGGACTTCAACAACGTTTTGAACGTCATGGAGCATATGAGATGTTCCAGGAGTTGAAGTTAATATTTCAAGCAAATGCCCGGATTGAGAGATATGAAGTCTCCAATAAGTTCTACAGATGCAAGATGGAGGAGAATAGTTCTGCCAGTGAGCATATACTCAAAATGTTTGGGTATAATAATCACTTGATTCAAGTGGGAGTTAATCTTCCGGATGATAGCGTCATTGACAGAATTCTTCAATCACTGCCACCAAGCTACAAGAGCTTCGTGATGAACTATAACATGCAAGGGATGGATAAGACGATTCCCGAGCTCTTCGCAATGCTAAAGGCTGCGGAGGTAGAAATCAAGAAGGAGCATCAAGTGTTGATGGTCAACAAGACCACTAGTTTCAAGAAAAAGGGCAAAGGGAAGAAGAAGGGGAACTTCAAGAAGAACAGCAAACAAGTTGCTGCTCAGGAGAAGAAACCCAAGTCTGGACCTAAGCCTGAAACTGAGTGCTTCTATTGCAAGCAGACTGGTCACTGGAAGCGGAACTGCCCCAAGTATTTGGCGGATAAGAAGGATGGCAAGCTGAACAAAGGTATATGTGATATACATGTTATTGATGTGTACCTTACTAGAGCTCACAGTAGAACCTGGGTATTTGATACTGGTTCTGTTGCTAATATTTGCAACTCGAAACAAGGGACTACGAATTAAGCAAACACTGGCAAAGGACGAGGTGACAATGCGCGTGGGAAATGGTTCCAAAGTCGATGTGATCGCGTTTGGCATGCTACCTCTACATCTACCTTCGGGATTAGTATTAGACCTAAATAATTGTTATTTGGTGCCAGCGTTGAGCATGAACATTATATCTGGATCTTGTTTAATGCAAGACGGCTATTCATTTAAATCAGAGAATAATGGTTGTTCTATTTATATGAGTAATATCTTTTATGGTCATGCACCCTTGAAGAGTGGTCTATTTTTGATGAATCTCGATAGTAATGATACACATATTCATAATGTTGAAGCCAAAAGATGCAGAGTTGATAATGATAGTGCAACTTATTTGTGGCACTGCCGTTTAGGTCATATCCGTGTAAAGCGCGTGAAGAAACTCCATACTGATGGACTTTTGGAACCACTTGATTATGAATCACTTGGTACTTGCGAACCGTGCCTCATGGGCAAGATGACTAAAACGCCGTTCTCCGGAACTATGGAGATAGCAATAGATTTGTTGGAAATCATACATACAGATGTATGTGGTCTAATGAATGTTGAGGCTCGTGGCGAATATCATTATTTTCTCACCTTCACAGATGATTTAAGCAGATATGGGTATATCTACTTAATGAAACATAAGTCTGAAACATTTGAAAAGTTCAAAGAATTTCAGAGTGAAGTTGAAAATCATCATAACAAGAAAATAAAGTTTCTACGATCTGATCATGGAGGAGAATATTTGAGTTACGAGTTTGGTCTACATTTGAAACAATGCAGAATAGTTTCGCAACTCACGGCGCCCGGAACACCACAGTGTAATGGTGTGTCCGAACGTCGTAATCGTACTTTACTAGATATGGTGCGATCTATGATGTCTCTTAGTGATTTACCGCTAACGTTATGGGGTTATGCTTTAGAGACGGCCGCATTCACATTAAATAGGGCACCATCGAAATCCGTTGAGACAACGCCTTATGAACTATGGTTTGGCAAGAAACCAAAGTTGTCGTTTCTTAAAGTTTGGGGCTGCGATGCTTATGTGAAAAAGCTTCAACCTGATAAGCTCGATCCCAAATCGGAGAAATATGTCTTCATAGGATACCCAAAGGAGACTGTTGGGTACACCTTCTATCACAGATCCGAAGGCAAGACATTCGTTGCTAAAAATGGATCCTTTCTAGAGAAGGAATTTCTCTCAAAAGAAGTGAGTGGGAGGAAAGTAGAACTTGATGAGGTAACTGTACCTGCTCCCTTACTGGAAAGTAGTTCAGCACAGGAACCGATTCTTGTGACATCTACACCAATTAGTGAGGAAGTTAATGATGATGATCATGGAACTTCAGATCAAGTTGTTACTGAACCTCGTAGGTCAAACAAATAAGATCTGCACCAGAGTGGTACGGTAATCCTGTTCTGGAGGTCATGCTACTAGATCATGATGAACCTACGAACTATGAAGAAGCGATGGTGAGCCCAGATTCCGCAAAATGGCTTGAGGCCATGAAATCTGAGATGGGATCCATGTATGAGAACAAAGTATGGACTTTGGTTGACTTGCCCGATGATCGGCAAGCAATTGAGAATAAATGGATCTTAAAAAAGAAGATTGACGCTGACGGTAATGTTACTGTCTACAAAGCTCGACTTGTTGTGAAAGGTTTTCGACAAGTTCAAGGGATTAACTACGATGAGACCTTCTCACCTGTAGCGATGCTTAGGTCTGTCCGAATCATGTTAGCAATTGCCACATTTTATTATTATGAAATTTGTCAAATGGATGTCAGGACTCCATTCCTGAATGGATTTCTGGAAGAAGAGTTGTATATGATGCAACCAGAAGGTTTTGTCGGTCCAAAGGGAGCTAACAAAGTGTGCAAGCTCCAGCGATCCATTTATGGACTGGTGCAAGCCTCTCGGAGTTGGAATAAACGCTTTGATAGTGTGATCAAAGCATTTGGTTTTATACAGACTTTTGGAGAAGCCTGTATTTACAAGAAAGTGAGTGGGATCTCTGTAGCATTTCTGATATTATATGTGGATGACATATTACTGATTGGAAATGATATAGAATTTCTGGATAGCATAAAGGGATACTTGAATAAGAGCTTTTCAATGAAAAACCTCGGTGAAGCTGCTTACATATTGGGCATTAAGATCTATAGAGATAGATCGAGACGCTTAATTGGACTTTCACAAAGCACATACCTTGACAAAGTTTTGAAGAAGTTCAAAATGGATCAAGCAAAGAAAGGGTTCTTGCCTGTGTTACAAGGTGTGAAGTTCAGTAAGACTCAATGCCCGACCACTGCAGAAGATAGAGAGAAAATGAAAGATGTTCCCTATGAAGGAAATATGCGCTAGAGGCAATAATAAAGTTATTATTTATTTCCTCATATCATGATAAATGTTTATTATTCATGCTAGAATTGTATAAACCGGAAACATGATAGACGTGTGAATACATAGACAAACATAAAGTCACTAGTATGCCTCTACTTGACTAGCTCATTAATCAAAGATGGTTATGTTTCCTAACCATAGACATGTGTTGTCATTTGATTAATGGGATCACATCATTAGGAGAATGATGTGATTGACATGACCCATTCCGTTAGCCTAGCACTTGATCGTTTAGTATGTTGCTATTGCTTTCTTCATGACTTATACAAAGTTCCTGCAACTATGAGATTGTGCAACTCACGTTTACCGGAAGAACACTTTGTGTGCTACCAAACGTCACAACGTAACTGGGTGATTATAAAGGTGCTCTACAGGTGTTTTCGAAGGTACATGTTGGGTTGGCATAATTCGAGATTAGGTTTTGTCACTCCGATTGTCGGAGAGGTATCTCTGGGCCCTCTCGGTAATACTCATCACCTAAGCCTTGCAAGCATTGTAACTAATGAGTTAGTTATAAGATGATGTGTTACAGAACGAGTAAAGAGACTTGCCGGTAATGATATTGAACTAGGTATTGGATACCGACGATCAAATCTCGGGCAAGTAACATACCGATGACAAAGGGAACAACGTATGTTGTTATGCGGTTTGACCGATAAAGATCTTCATAGCATATGTAGGAACCAATATCGGCATCCAGGTTCCGCTATTGGTTATTGACCGAGAATAGTTCTAGGTCATGTCTACATAGTTCTCGAACCCGTAGGGTCCGCACGCTTAACGTTACGATGACAGTTTTATTATGAGTTTACAAGTTTTGATGTACCGAAGTTTGTTCAGAGTCCCGGATGTGATCACGGACATGACGAGGAGTCTCGAAATGGTCGAGGCATAAAGATTGATATATTGGACGACTATATTCGGACACCGGAAGTGTTCCGGGTGATTTCGGAGAAAGC
>NC_057798.1:83402945-83541581 GCF_018294505.1 Triticum aestivum
CCCTCCTCTCCCCCTTCCTTCCCCTCCTAGTAGGAGTAGTAAAGGAGGAGTCCTACTCCTACTAGGAAGAGGACTCCTCCTCCTGGCACGCCCAACAAGGGCCGGCCGGCCTCCCCCCTCCCTCCTTTATATACGGGGGCAGGGGGCACCCCATAGACACACAAGTTGATCTACGGATCGTTCCTTAGCCGTGTGCGGTGCCCCCCTCCACCATATTCCACCTCGGTCATATCGTCGCGGAGTTTAGGCGAAGCCCTGCGCCGGTAGAACATCATCATCGTCACCACGCTGTCGTGCTGACGGAACTCATCCCCGAAGCTTTGCTGGACCGGAGCCCGGGGATCGTCATCGAGCTGAACGTGTGCTGAACTCGGAGGTGCCGTACGTTCGGTGCTTGGATCGGTCGGATCGTAAAGACGTACGACTACATCAACCGCGTTGTCATAATGTTTCCGCTTATGGTCTACAAGGGTACATGGACGAACACTCTCCCCTCTCGTTGCTATGCATTACCATGATCTTGCGTGTGCGTAGGAAAATTTTGAAATTACTACGTTACCCAATAGTGGCATCCGAGCCTGGTTTTATGCGTTGATGTTATATGCACGAGTAGAACACAAGTGAGTTGTGGGCGATACAATTCATACTGCTTACCAGCATGTCATACTTTGGTTCGGCGGTATTGTGAGATGAAGCGGCCCGGACCGACATTACGCGTACGCTTACGCGAGACTGGTTTCACCGTTGTGAGCATTCGTGCTTAAAGGTGGCTGGCGGGTGTCTGTCTCTCTCACTTTAGCTGAATCGAGTGTGGCTACGCCCGGTCCTTGCGAAGGTTAAAACATCACCAACTTGACAAACTATCGTTGTGGTTTTTATGCGTAGGTAAGAACGGTTCTTGCTAAAAGCCCGTAGCAGCCACGTAAAATTTGCAACAACAAAGTAGAGGACGTCTAACTTGTTTTTGCAGGGCATGTTGTGATGTGATATGGTCAAGACATGATGCTATATTTTACTGTATGAGATGATCATGTTTTGTAACCGAAGTTATCGGCAACTGGCAGGAGCCATATGGTTGTCGCTTTATTGTATGAAATGCAAACGCCCTGTAATTGCTTTACTTTATCACTAAGCGGTAGCGATAGTCGTAGAAGCAATAGTTGGCGAGACGACAACGATGCTATGATGAAGATCAAGGTGTCGCACCGGTGACGATGGTGATCATGACGGTGCTTCGGAGATGGAGATCACAAGCACAAGATGATGATGGCCATATCATATCACTTATATTGATTGCATGTGATGTTTATCCTTTATGCATCTTATCTTGCTTTGATTGACGGTAGCATTTTAAGATGATCTCTCACTAAAATTATCAAGAAGTGTTCTCCCTGAGTATGCACCGTTGCCAAATTTCGTCCTGCCTAGACACCACGTGATGATCGGGTGTGATAAGCTCTACGTCCATCTACAACGGGTGCAAGCCAGTTTTGCACACGCAAAATACTCAGGTTAAACTTGACGAGCCTAGCATATGCAGATATGGCCTCGAAACACGGAGACCGAAAGGTCAAGCGCGAATCATATAGTAGATATGATCAACATAGTGATGTTCACCATTGAAAACTACTCCATCTCACGTGATGATCGGTTATGGTTTAGTTGATTTGGATCACGTGATCACTTAGATGACTAGAGAGATGTGTGTCTAAGTGGGAGTTCTTAAGTAATATGATTAATTGAACTTAAATTTATCATGAACTTAGTACCTGATAGTATTTTGCTTGTCTATGTTTGTTTGTAGATAGATGGCTCGTGCTGTTGTTCCGTTGAATTTTAATGCGTTCCTTGAGAAAGCAAAGTTGAAAGATGATGGTAGCAATTACACGGACTGGGTCCGTAACCTGAGGATTATCCTCATTGCTGCACAGAAAAGTTACGTCCCGGAAGCACCGCTGGGTGCCAGGCCTGCTGCTGATGCAACTGATGACGTTAAGAACGTCTGGCAGAGCAAAGCTGATGACTACTCTATAGTTCAGTGTGACATGCTTTACGGCTTAGAACCGGGTCTTCAACGACGTTTTGAATGTCATGGAGCATATGAGATGTTCCAGGAGTTGAAGTTAATATTTCAAGCAAATGCCCGGATTGAGAGATATGAAGTCTCCAATAAGTTCTACAGCTGCAAGATGGAGGAGAATAGTTCTGTCAGTGAGCATATACTCAAAATGTCTGGGTATAATAATCACTTGATTCAACTAGGAGTTAATCTTCCGGATGATAGCGTCATTGACAGAATTCTCCAATCACTGCCACCAAGCTACAAGAGCTTTGTGATGAACTATAATATGCAAGGGATGAACAAGACTATTCCCGAGCTCTTCACAATGCTAAAAGCTGCGGAGGTAGAAATCAAGAAGGAGCATCAAGTGTTGATGGTCAACAAGACCACTAGTTTCAAGAAAAAGGGCAAAGGGAAGAAGAAGGGGAACTTCAAGAAGAATAGCAAGCAAGTTGTTGCTCAAGAGAAGAAACCCAAGTCTGGACCTAAGCCTGAAACTGAGTGCTTCTACTGCAAGCAGACTGGTCACTGGAAGCGGAACTGCCCCAAGTATTTGGCGGATAAGAAGGATGGCAAAGTGAACAAAGGTATATGTGATATACATGTTATTGATGTGTACCTAACTAGAGCTCGTAGTAGCACCTGGGTATTTGATACTGGTTCTGTTGCTAATATTTGCAACTCGAAACAGGGACTACGGAATAAGCGAGCACTGGCCAAGGACGAGGTGACGATGCGCATGGAAAACGGTTCCAAAGTCGATGTGATCGCGGTCGGCACGCTACCTCTACATCTACCTTCGGGATTAGTTTTAGACCTGAATAATTGTTATTTGGTGCCAGCGTTGAGCATGAACATTATATCTGGATCTTATTTGATGCGAGACGGTTATTCATTTAAATCAGAGAATAATGGTTGTTCTATTTATATGAGTAATATCTTTTATGGTCATGCACCCTTGAAGAGTGGTCTATTTTTATTAAATCTCGATAGTAGTGATACACATATTCATAGTCTTGAAACCAAAAGATGCAGAGTTAATAATGATAGTGCAACTTATTTGTGGCACTGCCGTTTGGGTCATATCGGTGTAAAGCGCATGAAGAAACTCCATACTGATGGACTTTTGGAATCACTTGATTATGAATCACTTGGTACTTGCGAACCGTGCCTTATGGGCAAGATGACTAAAACGCCGTTCTCCGGAACTATGGAGCGAGCAACTAATTTGTTGGAAATCATACATACTGATGTTTGTGGCCCAATGAATGTTGAGGCTCGCGGCGGGTATCGTCATTTTCTCACCTTCACAGATGATTTCAGCAGATATGGGTATATCTACTTGATGAAACACAAGTCTGAAACATTTGAAAAGTTCAAAGAATTTCAGAGTGAAGTGGAAAATCATCGTAACAAGAAAATAAAGTTTCTACGATCTGATCGTGGAGGAGAATATTTGAGTTATGAGTTTGGCCTACACTTGAAACAATGTGGAATAGTTTCGCAACTCACGCCACCTGGAACACCACAACGAAATGGTGTGTCCGAATGTCGTAATAGTACTTTACTTGATATGGTGCGATCTATGATGTCTCTTACTGATTTACCGCTATCATTTTGGGGTTATGCTTTAGAGACGGCCGCATTCACGTTAAATAGGGCACCATCAAAATTCGTTGAAACGACGCCTTATGAACTGTGGTTTGGCAAGAAACCAAAGTTGTCATTTCTTAAAAGTTTGGGGCTGCGATGCTTATGTGAAGAAACTTCAACCAGATAAGCTCGAACCTAAATCGGAGAAATGTGTCTTCATAGGATACCCAAAAGAGACTATTGGGTACACCTTCTATCACAGATCCGAAGGCAAGACATTCATTGCTAAGAATGGATCCTTTCTAGAGAAGGAGTTTCTCTCGAAAGAAGTGAGTGGGAGGAAAGTAGAACTTGATCAGATAACTGTATCTACTCCCTTATTGGAAAGTAGTTCATCACGAGAACCAGTTCCTGTGACAACTACACCAATTAGTGAGGAAGCTAATGATAATGATCATGAAACTTCAGATCAAGTTTCTACTGAACCTCGTAGGTCTACCAAAGTAAGATCCGCACCAGAGTGGTACGGTAATCCTATTCTGGAAGTCATGTTACTTGACCATGATGAACCTACGAACTATGAGGAAGCGATGATGAGCCCGGATTCCGCAAAATGGCTAGAAGCCATGAAATCTGAGATGGGATCCATGTATGAAAACAAAGTATGGACTTTGGTTGACTTGCCCGATGATCGGCAAGCCATTGAGAATAAATGGATCTTTAAGAAGAAGACTGACGTTGATGGTAATATAACTGTCTATAAAGCTTGACTTGTTGCAAAAGGTTTTCGACAAGTTCAAGGGGTTGACTACGATGAGACTTTCTCACCCGTAGCGATGCTTAAGTCCGTCCGAATCATGTTAGCTATTGATGCATTTCATGATTATGAAATTTGGCAAATGGATGTCAAGACTGCATTCTTGAATGAATTTCTAGAAGAAGAGTTGTATATGATGCAGCCGGAAGGTTTTGTTGATCCAAAAGGTGCTGACAAAGTGTGCAAGCTCCAGCGTTCCATTTATGGACTGGTGCAAGCATCTCGGAGTTGGAATAAACGCTTTGATAGTGTGATCAAAGCATATGGTTTTATACAGACTTTTGGAGAAGCCTTTATTTACAAGAAAGTGAGTGGGAGCTCTGTAGCATTTCTAATTTTATATGTAGATGACATATTATTAATTGGAAATGATATAGAATTTCTGGATAGCATAAAAGGATACTTGAATAAAAGTTTTTCAATGAAAGACCTCGGTGAAGCTGCTTACATATTGGGCATCAAGATCTATAGAGATAGATCAAGACGCTTAATAGGACTTTCACAAAGCACATATCTTGACAAAATTTTGAAAAAGTTCAAAATGGATCAGGCAAAGAAAGGATTCTTGCCTATGCTACAAGGTGTGAAGTTGAGTCAAACTCAATGCCCGACCACAGCAGAAGATAGAGAGAAAATGAAAAATGTTCCCTATGCTTCAGCCATAGGCTCTATCATGTATGCAATGCTGTGTACCAGACCTGACGTATGCTTAGCAATACGCTTGGCAGGAAGGTACCAAAGTAATCCAGGAGTGGATCACTGGACAGCGGTCAAGAACATCCTGAAATACCTGAAAAGGACTACGGATATGTTTCTCGTATATGGAGGTGACAAAGAGCTAGTCGTAAACGGTTACGTCGATGCAAGCTTTGACACTGATCCGGACGATTCTAAATCGCAAACCGGATACGTGTTTTTATTAAACGGTGGAGCTGTAAGTTGGTGCAGTTCTAAACAAAGCGTCGTAGCGGGATCTACATGTGAAGCGGAGTACATAGCTGCTTCGGAAGCAACAAATGAAGGAGTCTGGATGAAGGAGTTCATTTCCGATCTAGGTGTCATACCTAGTGCATCGGGACCAATGAAGATCTTCTGTGACAATACTGGTGCAATTGCCTTGGCAAAGGAATCCAGATTTCACAAGAGGACCAAGCACATCAAGAGACGCTTCAATTCCATTCGGGACAAAGTCCAAGTGGGAGACATAGAGATTTGCAAGATACATACGGATTTGAATGTTGCAGACCCGTTGACTAAGCCTCTCTCACGAGCAAAACATGATCAGCACCAAGACTCCATGGGTGTTAGAATCATTACTATGTAATCTAGATTATTGACTCTAGTGCAAGTGGGAGACTGAAGGAAATATGCCCTAGAGGCAATAAATAAGTTATTATTTATTTCCTCATATCATGATAAATGTTTATTATTCATGCTAGAATTGTATTAACCGGAAACATGATACACGTGTGAATACATAGACAAACATAAAGTCACTAGTATGCCTCTACTTGACTAGCTCATTAATCAAAGATGGTTATGTTTCCTAACCATAGACATGTGTTGTCATTTGATTAATGGGATCACATCATTAGGAGAATGATGTGATTGACATGACCCATTCCGTTAGCCTAGCACTTGATCGTTTAGTATGTTGCTATTGCTTTCTTCATGACTTATACAAAGTTCCTGCAACTATGAGATTGTGCAACTCACGTTTACCGGAAGAACACTTTGTGTGCTACCAAACGTCACAACGTAACTAGGTGATTATAAAGGTGCTCTACAGGTGTTTCCGAAGGTACATGTTGGGTTGGCATAATTCGAGATTAGGTTTTGTCACTCCGATTGTCGGAGAGGTATCTCTGGGCCCTCTTGGTAATACTCATCACCTAAGCCTTGCAAGCATTGTAACTAATGAGTTAGTTATAAGATGATGTGTTACAGAACGAGTAAAGAGACTTGCCGGTAACGAGATTGAACTAGGTATTGGATACCGACGATCAAATCTCGGGCAAGTAACATACCGATGACAAAGGGAACAACGTATGTTGTTATGCAGTTTGACCGATTAAGATCTTCGTAGAATATGTAGGAACCAATATGGGCATCCAGGTTCCACTATTGGTTATTGACCGAGAATAGTTCTAGGTCATGTCTACATAGTTCTCGAACCCGTAGGGTCCGCATGCTTAACGTTACGATGACAGTTTTATTATGAGTTTACAAGTTTTGATGTACCGAAGTTTGTTCGGAGTCCCGGATGTGATCACGGACATGACGAGGAATCTCGAAATGGTCGAGACATAAAGATTGATATATTGGACAACTATATTCAGACACCGGAAGTGTTACGGGTGATTTCGGAGAAAACCGGAGTGCCGGAGGGTTACCGGAACCCCCCCCCCCCGGAGAGTTAATGGGCCACATGGGCCTTGGTGGGAAGAGAGAGAGGCGGCCAGGAAGGGCCGCGCGCCCCCTCTCCCTCTGGTCTGAATTGGACTAGGAGGGGGCGGCGCCCCCTCTTTCCTTCCCCTCCTCTCCCCCTTCCTTCCCCTCCTAGTAGGAGTAGTAAAGGAGGAGTCCTACTCCTACTAGGAGGAGGACTCCTCCTCCTGGCACGCCCAACAAGGGCCGGCCGGCCTCCCCCCTCCCTCCTTTATATACGGGGGTAGGGGGCACCCCATAGACACACAAGTTGATCTACGGATTGTTCCTTAGCCGTGTGCGGTGCCCCCCTCCACCATATTCCACCTCGGTCATATCGTCGCGGAGTTTAGGCGAAGCCCTGTGCCAGTAGAACATCATCATCGTCACCACGCCGTCATGCTGACGGAACTCATCCCCGAAGCTTTGCTGGATCGGAGCCCGGGGATCGTCATCGAGCTGAACGTGTGCTGAACTCGGAGGTGCCGTACGTTCGGTGCTTGGATCGGTCGGATCATGAAGACGTACGACTACATCATGATCTTGCATATGGTCTACGAGGGTACGTGGACGAACACTCTCCCCTCTCGTTGCTATGCATCACCATGATCTTGCATGTGCGTAGGAAAATTTTGAAATTACTACGTTCCCCAACACCCTATGCTTCAGCCATAGGCTCTATCATGTATGCAATGTTGTGTACCAAACCTGATGTGTGCCTTGCTATAAGTCTAGCAGGGAGGTACCAAAGTAATCCAGGAGTGGATCACTGGACAGCGGTCAAGAACATCCTGAAGTACCTGAAAAGGACTAAGGATATGTTTCTCCTTTATGGAGGTGACAAAGAACTCATCGTAAATGGTTACGTTGATGCAAGCTTTGACACTGATCTGGACGATTCTAAATTGCAAACCGGATATGTGTTTACATTAAACGGTGGAGCTGTCAGTTGGTGCAGTTCTAAACAAAGCGTTGTTTCGGGATCTACATGTGAAGCGGAGTACATAGCTTCTTCGGAAGCAGCAAATTAACGAGTCTGGATGAAGGAGTTCATATCCGATCTAGGTGTCATACCTAGTGCATCGGGTCCAATGAAAATCTTTTGTGACAGTACTGGAGCAATTGCCTTAGCGAAGGAATCCAGATTTCACAAGAGAACCAAGCACATCAAGAGACGCTTCAATTCCATTCGGGGTCTAGTCCAGGTGGGAGACATAGAAATTAGCAAGATACATACGGATCTGAATGTTGCAGACTAGTTGACTAAGCCTCTTCCACGAGCAAAACATGATCAGCACCAAGGCTCCATGGGTGTTACAATCATTACTGTGTAATCTAGATTATTGACTCTAGTGCAAGTGGGAGATTGAACGAAATATGCCCTAGAGGAAATAATAAAGTTATTATTTATTTCCTTATATCATGATAAATGTTTATTATTCATGCTAGAATTGTATTAAGCGGAAACATAATACATGTGTGAACACATAGACAAACAGAGTGTCACTAGTATGCCTCTACTTGACTAGCTCGTTAATCGAAGATGGTTATGTTTCCTAACCATAGACATGAGTTGTCATTTGATTAAACGGGATCACATCATTAGGAGAATGATGTGATTGACTTGACCCATCCCGTTAGCATAGCACCCGATCGTTTAGTATATTGCTATTGCTTTCTTCATGACTTATACATGTTCCTATGACTATGAGATTATGCAACTCCCGTTTACAGGAGGAACACTTTGTGTGCTACCAAACATCACAACGTAACTGAGTGATTATAAAGGTGCTCTACAGGTGTCTCCAAAGGTACTTGTTGGATTGGCGTATTTCAAGATTAGGATTTGTCACTCCGAGTGTCGGAGAGGTATCTCTGGGCCCTCTCGGTAATGCATATCACTTAAGCCTTGCAAGCATTGCAACTAATGAGTTAGTTGCGAGATGATGTATTACGGAATGAGTAAAGAGACTTGCCGGTAACGAGATTGAACTAGGTGTTGAGATACCGACAATCGAATCTCGGGCAAGTAACATACCGATGACAAAGGGAACAACGTATGTTGTTATGCGGTCTGATCGATAAAGATCTTTGTAGAATATGTGGGAGCCAATATGAGCATCCAGGTTCCGTTGTTGTTTATTGACCGGAGACGTGTCTCGGTCATGTCTACATAGTTCTCGAACCTGTAGGGTCCGCATGCTTAACGTTACAATGACAGTTATATTATGAGTTTATATGTTTTGATGTACCGAAGGTTGTTCGGAGTCTCGGATGTGATCACGGACATGATGAGGAGTCTCGAAATAGTCGAGACATGAATATTGATATATTTGAAGCCTATGTTTGGATATCGGAAGTGTTCTGGGTGAAATCGGGATTTTACCGGAGTACCGGGAGGTTACCGGAACCCCCCGGGAGGTTAATGGGCCTTAGTGGGCCTTTACGGAGAAGAGGAGAGGCAGCCAAGGCTGGGCCGTGTGCCCCTCCCCCCTAGTCCGAATAGGACAAGGAGAGGGGGGCGGCGCCCCCCCTTCCTTCCTCTCTCCCTCCTCTTTCCCCCCTCCCAAGTCCTAATCCAACTAGGAAAGGGGGGAGTCCTACTCCCGGTGGGAGTAGGACTCCTCCCGGCGCGCCTCTCCCCTTGGCCGGCCGCACCCCCCTTGCTCCTTTATATACGGGGGCAGGGGGCACCCCATAGACACAACAATTGATCGTTTGATCTTTTAGCCATGTGCGGTGCCCCCCTCGACCATAGTCCACCTCGATAATACTGTAGCGGTGCTTAGGCGAAGCCCTGCATCGGTAGAACATCTTCATCGTCACCACGCCGTCGTGCTGACGAAACTCTCCCTCAACACTAGGCTGGATCATAGTTCGAGGGATGTCATCGGGCTGAACGTGTGCTGAACTCGGAGGTGCCATGCCTTCGGTACTTGATCGGTGAGATCGTGAAGACGTACGACTACATCAACCGCGTTGTGGTAAAGCTTCCGCTTACGGTCTACAAGGGTATGTAGACAACACTCTCCCCTCTCGTTGCTATGCATCACCATGATCTTGCGTGTGCGTAGGAATTTTTTTGAAATTACTATGTTCCCCAACATATACCCCCCGATACTAGCCATAGATTCATCAAAATAAGCAAACAACACACGGAAAACAGAATCTGTCAAAAACAGAACAGTCTGTAGCAATCTGTAACTTTTGAATACTTATGTAACTCTAAAAATCCTAGCAAAATAGTAAGTCCTGTGAAATTTGTCTATTGATCTATTGCAAAATGAATCAATGAAAAATGACGTTTCTGTAATTTTTTAAAATTATTCTCGTGTGCACAAAAGTTTCTGTTTTTCAGCAGAATCAAATTAACTATCACTGTAAGTTATCCTATAGGTTCTACTTGGCACAAACACTAAGTAAAACATAAAACCACATCTGAACAGAGGCTTGATGAATTATTTATTGAATAACTGCAAGGAAAATATTGGGTTATCTCGCAACAAGCGCTTTTCTTTAAAGCCTTTTAGCTAGGCATTGATAATTTTAATGATGCTCACATGAAAGACAAGAATGGAAGCGCAAAGAGAGCATCATGAAACAAGTGACAAACACATATAAGTCTAACATACTTCCTATGCATAGGCATATTACAAGCAAACAAATTTGCAAGGCAAGCAAAAACTAGCAGATGCAAGGAAGAAGAAAGATACGATAGCAATCTCAACATGACGAAAGGTAATTTAATAAGATAAAAATTGCTACGACCATATTTTCCTATCTAATAATAATTACATGTAGTATCATAGGCAAATTCAACAAAATATCTATCAGATAACATATTCTCAACACGATCCACATGCATGTGAAGTTGACACTCTTCCAAAATAGTGGGATTTTCGATTATCATTAACTAAAGTCATGACCTCTCCAAACCCACTTTTATCAAAAATACCATAAGATTGAACATTCTCCAAATATGTGGGATCTAAAGTTGACACTCTTCCAAACCCACTTTCAATATTATTGCAAACACTATTATCAATCTCATATTCATCATGGGGCTTAAATAAATTTTCAAGATCATAAGAAGAGTCACCCCAATCATGATCATTGCAACAAGTAGTAGACATAGCAAAACTAGCATCCCCAAGTTTAGGGTTTTGTATATTATTAGCACAATTGACATCAAGAGAATTTAAAATAAAATAATTGCAATCATGTTTTTATTCAAGGAGCTATCGTGAATCTCTTCATAAATTTCTTCATCACAATTTTGAGATTCACGAATTTCAAGCAAAACCTCATAAAGATAATCTAGTGCACTCAAATCACTAGGATTTGGTTCATCATAATTAGATCTCTTAAAAAGATTGGCAAGCGGATGAGGATCCATAGATCTTAGGTTCTCTGTTTAGCAATAAATAAACAACTATTCCAACCAAGCGGGCCAAGTAAGACATCAAAGCAAACGAAAGGACGAACAGAAGAAGGGCGACTAAAATGGCAAGGGTGAAGTGGGGGAGAGGAAAACAAGAGGCAAATGGCAAATAATGTAATGCGAGGGAGAAGAGTTTGAGATGGGTACTTGGTATGTCTTGACTTGAGCAAAGACCTCCCCGGCAACGGCGCCATAAATCCTTCTTGCTACCTCTTGAGCACTCCGTTGGTTTTCCCTTGAAGAGGAAAGGGTGATGCAGCAAAGTAGCGTAAGTATTTCCCTCAGTTTTTGAGAACCAAGGTATCAATCCAGTAGGAGGCTCCTCAAAAGTCCCACGCACCTACACAAACAAACAAGAACCTCGCAACCAACGCGATAAAGGGGTTGTTAATCCCTTGACGGTAACTTGCGAAAGTGAGATCTGATAGAGATAATAAGATAAGATAAATATTTTTGGTATTTTTATGATATAGATTGGAAAGTAAAAGATGCAAATAAAAGTAGATGGAAAACTTATATGATAAAAGATAGACCCAGGGGCCATAGGTTTCACTAGTGGCTTCTCTCAAGATAGCATAAGTATTACAGTGGGTGAACAAATTACTGTCGAGCAATTGATAGAAAAGTGCATATTTATGAGATTATCAAGGCATGATCATGTATATAGGCATCACGTCCGCAACAAGTAGAACGACACGATTCTGCATCTACTACTATTACTCCACACATCGACCGACTCATGCCTGCATCTAGAGTATTAAGTTCATAAGAACAGAGTAACACATTAAGCAAGATGACATGATGTAGAGCGATAAACTCATGCAATATGATATAAACCCCATCTTTTTATCCTCGATGGCAACAATACAATATGTGCCTTGCTGCCCCTGCTGTCACTGGGAAAGGCCACCGCAAGATTGAACCCAAAGCTAAGCACTTCTCCCATTGCAAGAAAGATCAATCTAGTAGGCCAAAGCAAACTCGTAATTCAAAGAGACTTGCAAAGATAACCAATCACACATAAAAGAATTCAGAGAAGATTCAAATATTTCTCATAGATAAACTTGATCATAAACCCACAATTCATCGGATCTCGACAAACACACCGCAAAAAGAGTTACATCGAATAGATCTCCAAGAAGATCGAGGAGAACTTTGTATTGCGATTCAAAGAGAGAGAAGAAGCCATCTAGCTAATAACTATGGACCCGAAGGTCTGTGGTAAACTACTGACAACTCATCGGAGAGGCCTTGGAGATGATGCAGAGGCCCTCCGTGGTCGATCCCCCTCCGGCGGAGCATCGGCGAAGGCTCCAAGATGGGATCTCGCAGATACAGAAGGTTGCGGCGGTGGACATAGTTTTTTGTGGTGCTCCTGGATGTTTTCAGGGTACGTGGATATATATAGGCGAAGGAGGTAGGTCAGGGGAGCCACGAGGGGCCCACAAGGGTGGGGGCGCGCCCACCCTCCTAGGGCGCGCCCTCCTGCCTCGTGGCCGCCTCGGCTGCTTCTTGACGTCCACTCGAAGTCTCTTGGATTGCGTTTGTTCCAAAAAGATCGCTCCCGAAGGTTTCATTCCGTTTGGACTCCGTTTGATATTCCTTTTCTTCGAAACACTAAAATAGGCAAAAAAACAAAAATTCGGGCTGGGCCTCCGGTTAGTAGGTTAGTCCAAAAAATGATATAAAAGTGTAAAGTAAAGCCCATATAAACATCCAAAATGGGTAATATAATAGCATGGAACAATCAAAAATTATAGATATGTTGGAGACGTATCAGTTGTCGATGTTGGGGAAGAAGTCGTAGTTGGGGAAGTGGTCGTCGGAGTCCGGGGCGTCCGTGACGAAGAAGTCAGTAGTCGCGCGAAGCGCTCCCCAAAAACCTTATCACCCTTCTCCCGTACAGGACTCAAAAGGTGCGGTTTCGGAGGCCTATTGTCCCGACCTGCGGTGCACGCCACAAGCCGGGATGAGGAAGAACGTAGTAGCAGCACAGTGCTCAGGAACTTGGTGGCGAGAGGAAGATGGTCTTTCTTATGTGTCTCTCTGGAGAGGAGCGACCTCTCTTATATAGGCACAAGAGAGAGAGGCGAACAGGCTGCGATGGGAGGTGAAGCATCGGCTCGGCTCATTCCTGCAACTCGCGGCGCGGCGCGGCGGGCGGCGGCGGCGGAGGAGGAGCGATTCGTGGTTCTAAGTCTGACAGTAGAATGGGGGGTAGATATGGAGAGGCAAGATCCTAGCTATGGAGCAGTTGTACACACGAGTGTTTCACGAGTTCAGGCCCTTCTCGGAGGAAGTAATAGCCCTACGTCTCGGAGCCCGGAGGCGGTCGACTGGTTTATGTGTATATGAGTTACAGGGGTGCCAACCCTTCTACCAGTGGAGGGGGGTGGCTTATATAGAAGACGCCAAGACCCCAGCCAACCCACATAGCAGAGGGTTAAAGTACATGAAGGCCGGCGTTACTGGTAACGCCCTACATAAAGTGTCATCATGACCATTAAGACTACTTAATTACAGACCGTTTGGATACAGAGTAGATCCTGAACTCCTGGTGGTCGAGTGAGTCTTCATGGTCGAGTGTCTTTAGGTTCGTCGAGTGTCTTCTAGCCGGTCGAGTGGAGTCCCTCTTGGTCGACTGAAAGACGGCTTCTTCTAAGGGATGTCCTTGGGGAGTGTACTTTGGACAGGTCAGTAACCCTACCCTAGGGACATGACTTCATTAGTAGCCCCCGATAGGATCGAGGTTTGAGTGAGGACGGAGTTGGCGATCTTTCCGACCTGCTTTCTGGTACTGCAAAGGCGTCTTCGTTCAGGATCAATGACTTTTATGCGACAGAGTCAACTCTCTTCAGTCGCCTTGATCCATTCTTTATATCTGTCGAGTGAACTTTATGAACTTGGAGATTTCCGAGCGACGGATCATAGGAGATCTTCCGTCTGACAAGTTGCCCTGTTGGTTAGCGGATTTAACGAGATCCGAATTTTGGGAGGCGCGCGAAGCGGAGAACACCGTGGTACTCGGATGGGATAAGGCAGGGACGCCTCGATCTCCGTGCCACCTTTTTCGCCACGTATCGCGTGCGCGACTGTTTCGGGATTTGACAGGATTGCCTGGGCCTACCCGTCAGCCACTCGGAAGTGACCCCATATAAGGAACCAGGCGGAGGTTTTCCGAACAGTGCCTCCTCATTTTCTCCTCCCTCGTCTCCAGATTCATCTGCTGCGCTCGCCAACTGCCCAGCGCCGCTGCTCCGTTCGGGCTTCGTCGGCGGCAATGGTGAAGGAGAAGACGGCGGCTTTGGAGCGGGCGAAGAAGGCAATGGCGCAAGCGAAGGGGAGAGCGCCCAGTCGGGGTGGATCCTCGTCGCGGTCTCGTCTGTCGCAGGGTTGGATCCAAGGAGATTGGATCCGCTCGACCATCACCCAGAAGGACCTCGATGACTTAGCCAACGAGGGGCTGATCGAGCATGGAGCAGCGAGGCTTCCAGGGACGGAGTGTCAACCGCAACCTCAGGAGGGTGAGTGCGTCCTCTTGGCGACTCATGTAGATCGAGGGTTTTCATTGCCGCCGCATCTTTTCTTCCGAGGATTTCTGAATTTCTTCGGAGCTCAGCTTCACCATTTCACTCCAAATTCTATCGCCTATCTCTCCGCCTTTGTATCTCTGTGTGAGAATTTCTTGGGTTGTCGGCCGCACTGGGGCCTCTTCAAGCATATATTCACTTGTCGTTCCCAGACGGTGAAAAAGGCCAGCCCCAATGACGAGAGAACCCAGGTGATCCAGATGTGTGGGGGTCTCGGGGTCCAGATGAGGAGTAAGAGCGCTTTCCCTCTTATGACCCTTCCCGAGTCGGTCAGAGGGTGGCAGTCGACCTGGTTCTACTGCCAAGACCGGTCGACGCCAGGGCAGTCGACCGGGCTCCCTCCCTTCTCCATGAGTCGAGTGAACAAGCCCTCCTCTCCGAAAGTAGTTCCGGAGGAGAAGGCTCAGGTAAAAATGTTGATGGAGCGAGTAGTTCAGTTGATTCGTGACGGCATGACTGGCATGGACCTTCTGGAGGTTTTCCTTCGGCGGCGCATCCAACCACTCCAGTACCGGGGCCACCCAATGTGGCTGTATTCTGGTACTGAAGACACCAGTCGGGTCCGCCCAGAGGAGGTCGACGATGCCACATTGGAGAGGTGGATGACTGCCATCACGGGGAACAAGGACAACCCTCGGGGAGCTAGGAGGATCGTTCCACTCGACCAGTCTTATGAAGTGGACAAGGTACGATTATTTTCCTCCGATTGCTCAGTCCATTCTGTTTCGTCGTAAATCAGTCGATTGACCTTTGTCTTGCTTGCTGTCTTTCAGGAAACCACTGAGCTGTACTCGATGCCCAACAGGGCGCAGGCGCAGGCCGAAGAAGAGGAAGGAAGCGGAGGGGAAAGCCAAGAGGAGTGGGAGTCGGACGTCGATGAGGGTGAGGAAGACGCAGGTTCTGACGAGGAGGACGAGGAGGAGGAAGAGGAGGAGGAAGTTGCGCCTCCTCGTTCCGAAAGGAGGTCCAAGCTCACCCACAACCCTACGGCTGATCGTGGCAAGGGAGTCGCGCCTGCTGGGTAGTCGACTAAACGTCCTCGGACAACGTCATCGGCGCTGACCGAAAAGGTGTCGAAGCAACCCCGAGCGGCCCCGTCAAAACCGGCGAAGGCCCTACCGAAGATGAGGATGGAGATTTCGACTGTCTCTGGGTAATGATCGTAACTCATGTTTTCCACTCTCAGTCGACTCAATCGCTGACCGACTGATATTTGCAAATCACAGTGTTGCTACTTCTGAGACTTCAGCCAGGCATCAGGACCAAGAAATGGAAGATGCTGCGACTTCTCAACCTGGTATGATCTGCGCGGTTTCGCTTTCGGTCGATTGAATCTCCATTTTTGATTGTGAACTTCTTCTGCAGCTCCACCTAACGTTGTCATCAATCTTCCTGACAATGACGACGAAGCGCCGCTGAGGCAGAGGAGGAGCAGAAAGGCGACTGTTGGCAAGGCTGCGCAGGTTACGTCAGCACCTGGACCACAGATTCCCGAGGGGAGCAACGTTGCTCGGGCTACCGTGTCCTTTGCGGAGCCGTTGACGGTTGCCCGCCCTTCGTCGTCGAGTGCTGACCCGCCTTCCCTATTCTCCACCTACCACATCCCGGAGGATCAAGCAAGCGCTGTCAAGGAAGCTATACGCCAGGCCGGGATTATGATGGAGCAGGTGAAGGCGATCCGAACTGCCAACCAAGCAGCTTATGATGCGAGCTCAGCTCTCTAGAGCAATGTCCAGGTTAGTTCAACACCGACTGGAAATCTTAATTTTTGTCATGCACCCACTGGGTGTGTCGATTCTATAGTGGACTACTGGCAGTCGACTATAGTTTTTGTGTCTTGAAATTTCTCACTTTGCTTGTTCCACTCAACCATGGTCGAATGGAACAATGAAACTGGTGGGGGCACGCTGAGTGCACCCACTGGGTGTAGTCCCCGAGACCGTGGTCGATTGCTAGCAATCGGCTATGGTCTGAATAATTTAATGTATTTTTTTGATACTGCTGATAGTTAACTGCTTCCGGTCGACTGATCGACTCTGAGTCTAGCTTCTAGAACTAGTGGGGGCACGCTGAGTGCACCCACTGGGTGTAGTCCCCGAGACTACAGTTGAATGTTTTAGATTCACATGTAGTCTTAGAAATAGTACGATTTTTCCTTTTAGTCACTCGGAAGTGATCTGTCATTGACGTCTGTCGATTGATCTTTCGCAGAAATCTTGTGACCTTGTTTCTCGTTACACCGAATTGGAGAACAAGTATATCCAGCTTGAGCTTGATCAAAAGCTTGTTCAAGAGAACTTCACGAAGGCGAAGGAGGAGGCAAAAGGTATGTTTGGTGAGAATCTTGACGACTGTCCTCGCTTCTTGCCTGTCTCCGAATCTGATCTTACTGTGATTTTCGCAGAAAAAATGAAGGATGCTCTGAAGAAGAAGGACCTCAACCTTGCCGAGGCGCAGAAAAGGGCTGCAGACAAGACCAGGCTTGCAGAGGAGAAGTTGGCTTCCGTCAACAAACTCGAAGAAGATAACACTCGACTGAAAGCTGCTCTTGACGTGGCCAACCAAGAAGTCACTCGACTGAGGAATGCCAATATGGTCCTAGACGACAAAGCTGGTGAACTGGCAGGAAAGAAAAATGACTTGGAGCTTTATCTGGGAGGACTCGCCAAGAAGCTGTTCCTCATGCTCAAAGGTAACCTCTTATCTCCGACTGGTAGTTACTTACTTGTCGTAAGGGTGTTTGCTTATCCTTGAATCATGCCCACAGAATTCTGCCAAAACTTTGAAGAGGAGACTAGTCGAGTGGAGACTGGCTTGGATCCCATCAATTCTCCGGTGAAGGATGAAACTGCTATGAACGTGCTCCGCCTCGAGTCCCGCATTGCTGCAGTGGTCGATTACCTTGCAAGACTGAAAGCTGCTACATCATGCATCGACACATCGCTCTGGCCAGAAGAAACACTTCAGAATGACCTTGAGTCGCTGATGACTCGACTGAACGAGATTCCGAGTTGAGTGCAAGAGTGGAAGAAGTCTTCTGCCCGGTGCGGTGCTGACGTCGCTCTGTCCTTGGTCTGTGTCCACTGCAAAGAAGCGAGAGAGGACAAGCTGGTGTCTCTCAAGGTGGCCAGTACTAGGAAGCATGACTTCCGTTCTTTCATGGAGACCTTCATCGCGGCCGCCACTCGGATTGCAGATAGGATTGACCTGGACGAGTTTGTTGCGCCTTCCATCCCTCCGCAGGAGGGGTAAAAAACTGTTATGCTTGATGATTTGAATTTGCCTCGGAATGCCGAGTGATTTTTGTAACCGCCAAACTTTAACAGGCTTTATGCCTGAGCACTTCTGGGTCCGTAGGATGTTATCCGAACTTGTTTTGCTATTGAAATATGTTTGCTTCTTTTGGACAACTATCTTCTTCGGGTTGGAATATATGTTAGCATCTAAAATGCTCTTTTGCAGGTAGGAGTGAAGCACAAATTGCAGTCGACTTGTGCTCATCATGTTTGGGCGAGTGCTTGGTTGCAACCAAACCTCCGAGTGAGAACACTCGAAAAGATTATAGAAACTTAGGCGAGCACTGGGCTGCAGCTAAACCTCCGAGTGGGAGGTTTGCTCTCCAGTCGGCAGGATTTTTTAGAAACTTAGGCGAGCACTGGGCTGCAGCTAAGCCCCCGAGTGGGAGGTTTGCTCTCCACTCGGTATGATTTTTTAGAAACTTAGGCGAGCACTGGGCTGCAGCTAAGCCCTCGAGTGGGAGGTTTGCTCTCCACTCGGTAGGATTTTTTAGAAACTTAGGCGAGCACTGGGCTGTAGCTAAGCCCCCGAGTGGGAGGTTCGCTCTCCACTCGGAAGGATTTTTTTGAAACTTAGGCGAGCACTGGGCTGCAGCTAAGCCCTCGAGTGGGAGATTCGCTCTCCACTCGGAAGGATTTTTTAGAAACTTAGGCGAGCACTGAGCTGCAGCTAAGCCTCTGAGTGGGAGGCTGGCTCACCACTCGGTAGGATTTTCAAAAACTTAGGCGAGCACTGGGCCGCTGCTAAGCCCCCGAGTGGAAGGCTGGCTTACCACTCGGTAGGATTTTGTTTACTTAGGCGAGTACTTGAACTGCAGCTAAGCCTCCGAGTGGGAGGCTGGCTCACCACTCGGTAGGATTTTCAACTTAGGCGAGCACTGGGCTGCAGCTAAGCCCCCGAGTGGAAGGCTGGCTTACCACTCGGTAGGATTTTGTTTACTTAGGCGAGTACTTGGACTGCAGCTAAGCCTCCGAGTGGGAGGCTGGCTCACCACTCGGTAGGATTTTATTTTAACTTAGGCGAAACGGCTTCGCAGCTAAGCCTCCGAGTGGAAGGCTGGCTTACCACTCGGTAGGATTTTTACAAGCTTAGGTGAAACGGGTTTGCAGCTAGGCCACCCACTGGGGGACAGATTTATGAGAGCAAAAGTAATAACAATCACTAAGAAAATTATGAAACTCTTTGTCTTTGATGAATACACTACAGGAGTACTTTTTATTACAACTCATCCGAGTGAAAAACTTAAGTATAAAAAGGGCGGAGTAAGTCCGCGTTCCATGCTCTGGGCTCGTCAATCTGGTGCTCGACATTGTAAAGGCGGTATGCCCCATTATGGAGAACTTTGGTGACGATGAAGGGACCTTCCCAAGTAGGATCAAGCTTGTGTGGTTTCTGCTGATCCACTCGGAGAACTAAATCTCCTTCCTAGAAAGCTCGACTCTTCACATTTCTGGCATGGAAGCGACGCAAGTCCTGCTGGTAAATGGTCGATCGGATCAAGGCCATCTCACTTTCTTCTTCTAGAAGATCGACTGCGTCCTGTCGGGCCTGCTCTGCTTCGGCTTCGGTGTAAAGTTCGACTCGGGGCGCGTTGTGAAGCAGGTCACTCGGCAAGATTGCTTTAGCTCCGTAGACCAAGAAGAACGGAGTCCTCCCAGTCGACCGATTCAGCGTGGTCCTCAACCCCCAAAGTACCGATGGAAGTTCGTCGACCCACGCACCAGCTGCGTGTTTGAGGTCGTGCATCAGTCGGGGTTTCAGTCCTTTGAGATTTAAGCCATTTGCTTGCTCTGCTTGTCATTCGACTGAGGGTGAGAGACTGCAGCGTAGTTGACTCGCGTACCCTGAGATGCACAGAAGGCTCTGAACTCTTCGGAGTCAAAGTTTGACCCATTGTCCATGATGATACTGTGAGGAACTCCGTATCTGAACACCAACTCCCTGATGAAGCTGACGGCGGTGCGGCGTCCAAATTCTTGATGGGTTTAGCCTCGATCCACTTAGTGAACTTGTCGACTGCTACCAACACATGGGTGTAGCCATTTCTGCCTGTCCTCAGAGGTCCAACCATATCCAGTCCCCACACAGCAAAAGGCCAGACGAGTGGAATGGTCTTCAAGGCCGAGGCGGGTTTGTGTGACATATTGGAGTAAAATTGACACCCTTCACACTTGTCGACTATCTCTTTCGCCATCTCATTTGCTCCGGGCCAATAAAAACCAGCTCGGTATGCTTTAGCCACGATGGTCCGAGAAGACGCATGATGGCCACAGGTTCCCGAGTGGATGTTGTTGAGAATCATTCGACCTTCCTCTGGTGTTATGCCTTTCTGGCTGACTCCAGTCGCACTTTCTCTGTATAACTGTCCTCTCATGACGATGAAGGCTTTGGATCGGCGGACGATCTCCCGAGCCTCTTCTTCATTCTCGGGGAGCTCTTTTCTTAGAATATAGGCGATATAGGGCGCTGTCCAATCGGGAGTGATGACCAAAACTTCCATGATCAAGTCAACCACAGCTGGGACCTCGACTTCAGTCGGATCTGTGGCGCTTTTGGGCTGCGGGACTTCCTCCGTGAAAGGATCTTCTTAAACCGACGGTGTGTGAACATGCTCCAAAAACACACCACTCGGAATGGCTTCCCTCTTGGAACCTATCTTCGCCAAGTCATCGGCTGCTTGGTTTTTCAGTCGGGGAACGTGATGGAGCTCTAATCCCTCGAATTTCTTCTCCAGCTTTCTGACTGCATTGCAGTATCCAGTCATGGCTGGGCTCCTGATGTCCCACTCCTTCATCACTTGATTGACCACTAAGCCTGAGTCGCCGTAGACCATGAGGCGACGGACGCCGAGTGAAATGGCCATACGCAACTCGTACAAGAGTGCTTCGTATTCTGCTTCATTGTTGGAGGAATCAAAGTGAATCTGGAGTACATATCTGAGCTTATCTCCTCGGGGGGAAACCAAGACCACTCCGGCACTAGAACCATTCAGCATTTTGGAGCCATCGAAGAACATAGTCCAGTGCTCCGAGTGAACTTGGGTTGGTAACTGCTGCTCAGTCCACTCAGCGAGGAAATCTGCTATTGCTTGGGACTTGATAGCTTTCTTTGCCTCAAATTTGATATCAAGGGGAAGAAGTTCAATCACCCATTTTGCCACTCGACCGGTTGCGTCTATGTTGTGCAGAATCTCTGATAAGGGGGCGTCGGTGACGACTATGATAATATGGTCAGAGAAATAGTGGGCAACTTTCTTCGTGGTCATGTAAATCCCGTATACAAGCTTCTGATAATGAGGGTATCGTCGCTTGGATGGGGTTAGGACTTCGGAAATGTAATACACTGGGCACTGAACTTTGAAGGTTTTCCTTCCTCTTCCCACTCGACCGTAAGTACAGTACTGACGACTTGTCCCGTGGCTGCAATGTAAAGCAGCAAAGGCTCTTTTCTGATTGGGGTAGAAAGCACCGGCTGGGTGGAAAGAAGGGTTTTTAACTCTGCAAACGCTGCATCAGCTTCTGGAGTCCACTCGAACTTGTCTGACTTCTTCATCAGTCGGTAAAGAGGCAATGCCTTTTTACCGAGGCGAGAGATGAATCGACTTAATGCGGCCAAGCATCCAGTAAGTTTCTGGACATCGTGCACACGCACGGGGCGCTTCATTCGGAGTATAGTGCCGACTTTTTCTGGGTTAGCGTCGATTCCCCGTTCGGAAACAAGAAAACTGAGTAACTTTCCGCCAGGAACTCCGAATGTGCATTTTGATGGATTAAGCTTGATATCGTACCTTCTGAGGTTGGCAAATGTTTTAGCTAGGTCAGTCAGCAGGTCGGAACCTTTCCGTGACTTGACCACAATGTCATCCATGTATGCTTCCACATTCCGACTGATTTGAGTGAGCAAACACTTCTAAATCATCCTCATGAACGTGGCTCCGGCGTTCTTAAGGCCGAATGGCATGGTGACAAAACAGAAGCACCCAAATGGGGTGATGAAAGCCGTTTTGATCTCATCGGGTCCAAACAGACGGATCTGATGGTACCCGAAATAAGCGTGCAAGAAAGAAAGTCGCTCACATCCCGTAGTCGAGTTGACTATTTGGTCGATGCGGGGAAGAGGAAAATGATCTTTCGGGCAGGCCTGATTGATATGCTTGAAATAGATGCACATGCGAAGAGAGTTGTCCTTTTTGGGGACCATGACGACATTGGCGAGCCACTCGGAGTGGTAAATCTCTCGGATAAACTCTGCTGCTAGGAGTCGAGCCACTTCTTCGCCAATGGCCTTCCTTTTCTGGACGGCGGACTATCGCAGATGTTCCTTCATAGGTTTTGCCTTCGAGTCAACTCGTAGACGATGCTCAGCCAGTCCCCTGGGTACACCCGGCATGTCAGAAGGTTTCCATGCGAAGATGTCCCAGTTCTCACGGAGGAACTAGATGAGCGCTTCTTCCTATTTGGGGTCGAGTGTTGTGGAGATATGAGTCGGAGCAGCGTTTCGGTCGGTCGGGTGGATGTGAACGGGTTTTGTCTCACCGGACGACTGGAACGTTGATTCTGTGGAAGGCTTCTTGGCTCGCAACAAATCACTCGGGTCTGCGTTCCTTTGGTGTTCCTGCCACTCTTCTGCCACCATCTGAGCATCGGCGATCTTTGAGCCCTTCTGGAAGCACTCTTCTGCCTTCTTGCGGTTACCGGTGACAGTGATCACGCCTTTAGGGCCTGGCATCTTCAGTTTGAGGTACACGTAACAAGGTCGAGCCATAAAACGTGCATATGCTAGCCTGCCCAAAATTGCATGATAGGCACTCTGGAAATCCACAACCTCAAATGTCAGCTTCTCTTTGCGTAAATTCTTTGAATCGCCAAAAACTACATCAAGAGCAATCTGACCGAGTGACGCGGCCTTCTTGCCAGGAATGACTCCATAAAAACTCATATTGCTCGTGCTCAGTCTGGACATCGGAATGCCCATCCCTTTCAGTGTCTCAGCATACAGTATATTCAAACTGCTGCCGCCATCCATCAACACTTTGGTCAGTCGAGTGCCCTCAACGACCGGGTCGACCACCAACGCTTGCCTCCCAGGGGTGGCTATGTGTGTAGGGTGATCAGATTGATCGAATGTAATGGCAATCTGAGACCACTTCAGGTAATTGGGTGTTGTCGGAGCAGCCATGTTTATCTCTCTGTTTATAACTTTCAGTCGGTGTTTGCTCTCGACATCGGCAAAAAACATCAAGGTGGAATTGACCTACGGGTATTCTCCGTCACTATCCTCCTTGTCCTCAACTTTGTCCGACTCTTTTTCTTTGTCCTTGGGCTGCTTCCCTTGGAACTGCTGAATCAGGAGTCGACATTGCCGAGTGGTGTGCTTCGGGTAGATGAAATTGCCCTCTTCGTCTTTCTTAGTGTGGATGTGACATGGCAAATCCAACACGTCATTTCCTTCCTTATCTTTTACCTTCTTGGGGTTCCAAGGCCCCTTGGGTTTCCCTTTGAATTTTCCTTGGTTCAGGGCCAAGGCTTCTCCAGGTGCGGCTGGCTCAGCTTTGCGCTTTTGCTTCCGACTGGAATTTCCACCTCCGGTGTCCTGGGCGACTGACTTGTGTTTGCCGCTCCGGAGACGATCCTCTTCCTCACCATTGGCATATTTGGTGGCTATTTCCATCATTCGACTCAGAGACATGTCTCTGGTTCGACCGAATTTCAGGCTTAGCTCTCTGTTCTTTACGCCCTCTTTGAAGGCGCAGACTGCCTGGTGATCGGACACATTTTCTACTGTATGATGCAGTGTGATCCACCTCTGGATGTAATCTCTCAGAGTCTCATTCGACTTCTGTACACAAGACTGCAGCTCTGTCAGCCCTACTGGTCGCTTGCACGTTCCTTCGAATGTCCTGACAAACACTCGGGAGAGGTCCTCCCACGTGTAGATGCTGTTGGGCATCAACTGATTCAACCATGCCCTGGCTGACCCTTCCAACATGAGGGACAAATGTTTCATGGCCACCTCGTCATTTCCACCGCCGATCTGAACAGCCACTCGGTAGTCCTCAAGCCAAGTGTCGGGCTTGGACTCACCGTTGAACTTGCTGACTCCAGTCGCCAACCTGAAGTTGGGAGGAATCACCGCGGCTCTGATGGCTCTGCTGAAGCACTCTGGTCTAGAGACGTGTACTCGGCTGCTGGTGGGTATGTCTCTGTCATTACCCTCTCTGTGGGCTCTGTTCCGGTCGACCAAACCCTGAACGATGATGGATCTCGCATCAAAGCCTGGTTCTCTAGGGTCGACTGGAATTCTTCGTCCGCCACTGTACTGGCGTCTGTCATCTTGATGTCGAGGCATATATGATCCACCTCTCCGGGGAGGGGTGGGCACTCGACGTCGATCGCTGCGATCGACTCAGTGATCATCCCGCTCATAGTTCCTGTACTGATCGTGTCGGTCGCCATGCCCTTCACGCCTCGGGGGCGATCTGGGGCTATGAGCTGACTGGACAGTATTCGCCGCCACGGATCTGCTATGAATCCTGTTCCGCGACTGCGACACAGCCGAATTCTGATCCCCAGCTGCCCGGAGCAAATCTCTGATCTGCATCAAGCCTCTACCAGCCTCCGACTGGGAAGGCTGAATTGACTCCGCTATACGTGTTGCAGCTGCCAAATTCTGGATTGGAGTGCGGTATACCTGAGTCGGAGGTTTGAAGAGTTGGCGTCGACTGGAGTCCGGGACCCGTTGACGCGCGCGCTCCTCGAGTGCTCGCTGAAGGTTCTCCAGTTGAGTGCGCTCAGCCAGGTTGGCCAAGCGCGCGTCTTCTAAGGCGCGGGCCTCAGGGGTTTCTCCAACGATCAGAGTATGAAGCGCATCCATGTTCCGGCGGTGAAGCTCTTCCCTCTGCTGCGAGTCGAGGGGCTCGGGACGGTACTCCTCATGGTCGTGCGACGGATCGCCTCCGCCGTTGCCTCCCTCGGCGCCAGGAAAGCCGGGGGGAACATGCGGTCCATTGACCATCAGGACCTCCGCCGCCGGATCACTGCTGTCGCATTCGGATGCAGTCTATGCGGAGCCAGTCGACAGGTCGAACAGGCCATAGAGAGATTCGTCAGGCTCGATTGCCGCGACTTGGGCAGTGGTCGACTGGCGAGCCACTGCGTGCCTCACCCACCGCTGAAGCCTCGACCGACCGGAGCGCTTACGCCGGCGGGAAGCTGGGACGGTGGATGACACGAAAACCGGCCGATACTGAGTCGATGGTTGCCGCAGAAGGACGCCGCGGACGCACGCTCGAAAATGCGTAGCTCCGCGGACCGGGAGCGCATCCACGGCGAGCGGGGCCTCCTGCAGCCAGGCAGAGTCGTCGGCGACGAATGTGAGCGCGCCGAGACGGATCTCGCGGCCCTCAACCAAAACTCCACCTGAAACCATGATGATGGGAATCAAAAAGATTGCAACTTCTCCAACAAGTCGCTAAGACACCTGCCCCACGGTGGGCGCCAACTGTCGTGGTTCTAAGTCTGACAGTAGAATGGGGGGTAGATATGGAGAGGCAAGATCCTAGCTATGGAGCAGTTGTACACACGAGTGTTTCACTAGTTCAGGCCCTTCTCAGAGGAAGTAACAGCCCTACCTCTCGGAGCCCGGAGGCGGTCGACTGGTTTATGTGTATATGAGTTACAGGGGTGCCAATCCTTCTACCAGTGGAGGGGGGTGGCTTATATAGAAGACGCCAGGACCCCAGCCAACCCACGTAGCATAGGGTTAAAGTACATTAAGGCCGGGCATTACTAGTAACGCCCTACATAAAGTGTCATCATGACCATTAAGACTACTTAATTACAGACCGTTTGGATACAGAGTAGATCCTGAACTCCTGGTGGTCGAGTGAGTCTTCATGGTCGAGTGTCTTTAGGTTCTTCGAGTGTCTTCTAGCCGGTCGAGTGGAGTCCCTCTTGGTCGACTGAAATACGGCTTCTTCTAAGGGATGTCCTTGGGGAGGGTACTTTGGACAGGTCAGTAACCCTACCCTAGGGACATGACTTCATCAGAGCGCGCGTGGATGTCCCTCTTGTTCTCATCCTCATACATGTGGGGAAAGAACCTCCCTTATAAAGAGGTCCAACTCCCTCTGAACTAACAATGTGGGACCAAACTTTAGTTCCACCTCTTGCCTTGCACGAATGGGCTGCATGGGCCTCTAGGATTTATTAGGAATTCCTGAAACTGCTATTGGGCTAGGCCCAAAATAGACAAAATTCCAGCATGGACTACCAGGGCGTCTATGACGATTTCGTCAATCTCAAGATGATGTGCTGGCTCAAGCCTCTTAGAGGTGCTCATAGGGTGGGGTATACATGCATGTGTGCATTCATAAGAACGAGTGTATGTGCAAATGTATAAGCGTCTGCATCTATACCGTGTTAAAAAGAATCCACTCATCCATGAGGCATCCTCGTGGAAAAATTGAAAGGTGTGGGAGACCCTCAAGCATGACACGTGTATCCTCAAGAATCAAATCCCTTCTATTGAGCATATCCGGCAATTTTTTATCCTTTAGATGCTTCTACACGAGGTCCATCTTGCGAGCTCACCGAGGATGAACATGCTATGTGTGCGCACTATCCGGCGGCCTCCGCCTACAAGGCGCAACTTCTGGGCAAGGTGTTCTCCTCCATGGAACAAATGAGAAGGATTGGCCCTACCAAAAGTCAAGTTCATTACTTGGCCGTTGCTTCAAGATATAATTTGGACCTCCAATAGATTGGCCAAACAAGGGTGGCCAAATTCCGGTCTTTGCCCTCTTTGCAAGAAGGTGCAAGAATGTAGGTCGTGGACATTGTGGAACGAGAGAAAAGCAAGGGTGTTCCGACATAAAAGCGCTCCACTGCCAATCTTGCTCAACACCATCACGGCCGAGCCAAATCTTTGAATCACCGCCGGAGCAAAAAAGTTAGGGTCAATTATATTATGATAGTAATCATTCATGAGGTTTTTTGGGTGTATTTGTAACAAGCTCTATTCTCTCCATTTAATAGCTGATTCAACTTTTGCCTCCCTTCTAAAAAAGTAACACAGAAATGGCAAGTACATACAAGTCTGGCACTGCAAAAAACAAAAGACAATGAATTCGGATATGGTTTCCCAAATCTGGCCAAGGCCGTGGGCTGGGTCAATCTGGGCTCTTGTTTGTGTCGTGGTTGCTTTGGCGGCCCTCAAAGACGGGACACGTTGGCGGCTCTCCGAGGAGCCCCATGACAATGGTGTTTGTCGCTCCCCTTGGCCATGTGGATGGTAAGGGGAGCGACGGTGAGTGGTCTTAGCGAAGCCGTTGTCGGCGGTGGTGGCTAAGCGCTGGCCCAGATATATATGCCATGATCCAGTTGCGACGGACCCTTTTCCCGTGTTGGGCACGTGGCTTGAGTTCTTGACAAGGCGCGAGAGAGCTACCCAGCGAAAGCTCCGAGCTTCGTTGTGGTAGTCCTCCCGCCCCTGGTCGGTGCTCCAGGTGAAAATTCAAGTTCGGCCCGCCGTACAGGGTGACATGTTCTGCCAATAGTGGTGTGATGCACCTAGGCTATCACCTCTCATTCACGCGCGGCCGTGATCAATACCCTATGCTCATCGACAAGATCGGCGTTCCTCTCCAGTGATATTTTGGAACCCTGGTTGTTTCTTCCATGAGGCATGGTTTGCTTGTGGCCGGATCCCTCGATGGCGTCCTGTGGTGGTTTTGCTACTCCTTTGCCCTTCCTTGGTGGCAAGCTCGCGGTACTCCTTAGTACATCTCTTGTGCATTTCAGACTATGTACTTCGTGTTTAGTCTTGTTTTTTTTACGAGCCTTGTAAGTGAGCTTTTCTTAAGAATTGTGCCACTTGGTTCCGTGGCCGTATCTATAAAGCGAGACGAAAGTCTATTTTCTGAGTAGAAGAATCATGTGTGAAAATTATATGTTTTAGTTTTGGTATATAATGTTCAGCCCAGCATGATGAAAACGGCCGGAGAAAAGGGCAGAGAAGCATCGAATCCCCCATGTTTTTTCACACGTACGTATCCCCTGCACCTTAGCGATGGGTCCTCATTCAGGGCGGATCACCTGAGAGAAAGAAAAAGGGAAGGAAAGGCGCAGCATGACACCATGATTGTTGATGCAATGCGCGGGTGGGCCTTTGCTTAAGTTCAGTTCGCTGCTCTAATCATTCGCCGCCCCAAAACTCCGGCCGTTAAGAGCTACTAGTACGCCGCGTACATGCCATGTTCTTTCTCCTTTTCAAATTCCGGATCGGCGAGACGACGGAGAACGGGTCCAAAAGTTTCGTTCGGTTTTGACGGTGTGGCAAAACGCATTAGCCGACTACATCCATGTCTGCAACTCTGCATGTAGGGTTGTTCCGGTACCTGCACTTTCTGCAGTCTTGAACTACTGGTCATCCCGTCCACCTAAGCTGGAGCAGGCAATTTCTGCTTCTTCCTCCTGACCTTTTTAGCCGATCAGCCGGGACTAGCTAGCTACCTGGTGCTTCACCAGCGACCTCTGAGGACAGAAATCGACGAGCCAGCGAATGCAGTGCAGGCATCGTGTAGGTGGTGCTGTGCAAGGTGAGCTTCCCCGGAGCAGAATTTCGCTACGTTAACGGCAACAGCGATTGGCACGACGACACAGGTTAACATGCGGATTGGTACTTCGGTCGATCATGACCTGCCAAGTGGCTCCCGAATTGGATCGACCGATCGAGACCACTCGGGCAGCAGCACAGTGGTCAGATATGGCTCAGCCCACCGTCCCACCGCCGGCCCCCGTTTCATACACACGTACGTGCTCGCGGCGCGGGGCGACACGCGCGGCGGCCGGCGGCGGCGGTCGTGGAGGACCACGGCGGCGACGGTCTTTTTTAATGTTACTCCCTCCCTTCCTAAATATAAGTCTTTTTAGAGATTTCAATAAGGAATCTTTAAAAAAGACCGTCGCTTCTAAAATCATTACTTGCAAGAACTTTCATAAAAGAATAGGAAATTACGGACAAGTTTTGAAAAATATCAGCATCGTCCTTCCTTCCTTCTACATTCATCGGCGGCGCCCTTGAGCAAACCTAGTTGCCACCTCCCGACCTCCGTGTCAGCGGTGAAATCTTGTTGAATCCCAGGAGTTTAAAGAAGCTATGGTCGTAAAGTCGTCGATGGAGACCAGAAGGCACTGGCGATCACGATCATTGCCTGCACCCCCCGGAGAAGATAACACCGAGTAGGGCTCGAAGATAATGCCAACGGCAACTAGACATAGGTGGGAGACCGAAACCTCGAGAGTGCTCTGACGGAGCACCATCTGGCTGAGCTTCATCGGTTGGAGAAGGAACCGGGAAGAAAAATATGCCGCAACATCATCCCATCGCTAGAGCGTGCTAACCACCTAGACAAAACAAAGACAAAAATCAAAATCTGATCCTGACTAAAGCTCCACACACCCTCTTCCAATGCCAAACAACATCGCCAGAATGAGGGCAAGACAAGGACGTATTCCTCGTCGCTAATGACGTCGTCGCCTGTTACTACCAACAAGACACTAAGACTTAACCCTAACTAAAATTAGGGCGATCAAAGACTACAGAGAGTACAAAGACAACCCCCACCTCACCGGTGCCAGAAGGTACTCAGAGGTGAAAGAAACCAACAGTGGCGACAACTCTAAGTAAACCTAGTTGCCGTCCTTCCTGTGAGAGAGGGCGTATCTATTTGGTTTGTAATTCACTTTTGTTTGTACACAAAAAAAAATCTTATGATACACTTCAAAACACGAAAAGAATCTTATAAAATATAATGTAGGGCCGTGAAACAAAATAGACTTTGCCACGAATGAGAAAACATTGCACGCATCTCAAGGAAATGATGGAATGAAGCTGCACGATATGTCATGTGCATAGTAAAGTATCATTTCTACAACATATTGTGTACGGGTTTATGTCTTTTTTTTGGGAGAAACTTCTAATTTATTTGTAATCAATTGTGAGAGTACAAAGAACGTCATATGTAATAAAAATTACAATCAGGTCCATGGACCATATAGTGACTACAAGCACTGAAGCGAGCCGAAGGTGGATCGCTATCATCGCCCCTCACTCACTGGAGCCGGATAAACATTATTGTAGTAAACGGTCAGGAAATATCGTGTTAAGACCCCACAGGACCAACACACCAGAGTACTCCCTCTGTTTCTTTTTAGTCTGCATATAAGATTTGGTCAAAGTCAAACTTTGTAAAGTTTGACCAACTTTGTTGAAAAAAATATCAACATCTACAATACCAAAACTATATGGTATGGAAATTAATTTCATGATGCATCTAACAATATTGATTTCATATTGTGAATCTTGATTTTTTTTTCTTTAAACTTAGTCAAAGTTGATAAAGTTTGACTTTGACCAAATCTTGTATGCAAACTAAAAAAACGGAGGGAGTACGATCATCATCGGTGAAGAGAGTGTCGTTGATCGAAAGAATCAAACATGTAAACACCCAAACGAAGAATGGATTCAAACAGATCCATCGAAGACCAGCACCGACCAAATCCTGCGAGATCAGACGAAAACACACCTTCACACGTCCTCCAACGACGCTAGGCACACCATCGAGATGGGGATCTAACGTGGAAGACGGTAGTGATTAATCTACTGAGGGACATCTCCACGGTCACACAACCAACCAAAACGATGAACCTAACAAGAACGAGAGCAGAATCCCACCCGCCGGCGGCTCGTCGGGATCCTCCGCACCTACACGGCCCAAAGGACGTGTGAAGGTGTCCCGTTTGAAACGTGTGATAATTGTTTCTTTGGCTGAAATTGAACCCAATTCCTGTAAACTTCCATACATGGTCCAGAACAATCATCTACGTACCAACTAGCAGCTAGCTAGTGGAGTTTGGGAGTTTACGTCATGCACGCGTGTATCAGATAGCTAGCCAGACTGATCCAACCCAATCGCCAGATATGCATCAACTTTTTCTTCTTCTCGTGGTTAGCTTGTCTCTGCCGTACACATCGCAATCATCGTATTCTGTAGATATCAAGAGCATGGTGGCCCAAAGAAACTACAACAGAAGTGCATTTCTGCAAGTCAAGAAAAAGTTACCTCGACGACTTCCAAAAGCGCAAAAAGTCCAATTCATGCATCCATCAGACCACACAAGTCATCTACTCGAAATGGACAATACATTTGGTTGTATGCATATCTATCCATGCCATTTGCCAAAGTCTTCTTGGAACTTGCCGATTTGAGCGTACAAAGTCACTGAGCGCGTGCAACACATATAGATATCTTGGACAGTGATCGATCGACGGAACCCAACACCACGTACGGAAGTCTATATACATGCAAGATTATTTAGAACTGCACTTTTATATTTGCTTCGGCTGCTATTTTATTGTTTGTTCAGGTATTTGCACTTGTGGTGATGTACTGGATTAAAGATCAAGCTGACGGTCTCAAATCTGAATGGCTATCCTGATCTTGATACTAGATTTATTTTGCTATATATTTTCTATTATTGTTTCGTAAGTTACCCTTTGTCAGCATTTGAGCAAGCGTGGTAGATAGTGGCGTGCCTTCCTTTACATGATGCTCTAAAACATACTGTATTTGCAAGTAAGATATGATGTTCTCAACATAATTTCTTGTTATGACATGTTGCTTGGCTAGTTGTTTGTGTATTTTCTTCTTATGTTGATGCCATGGCTTCCTCTTAATATAAACTAGGCTGATTAAAATCGACTAATTTGTTTGCACAGGAAAGAGTGCACCTGAAGTGCCAATGCATTTGTAAGTATGTGAACTCTTTGAAACTTACTTCTTTTTTAAATATGAAAGCGTTGTGATTCTCAGTGGAGACGAGGCTTATGTAAATCATTTGTACATACCAAAAATCAAAATTGACCAGATCCCCAAAGTCCTATCGGAGACACAGCTCCACACGCCCTCTGTCGATGATAAACACAACAACGGAATGAGGATAGGACGATGATGCCATTGTTCCACGAAGGGATGGTGCCCTGTCTTGCCTCCCTAACCAAGACACTAAGACAACCTAAGACCCATCGCCACCCATTTCTCTGATGACCAGGCCCTGTCGGGTCGCCGCCGAATGTTGCCAACGCGCTGGAGTTGAGCCGCCTTCGCCGCCTACGCACGCGCGCTAGCACGCGAAGTAGGCGGCCCTCCCCTCCATATCGTATCTCCCACCAGCGCATGACATCTCGGGAAGGACCTCCCAGCTGCTGGCGGTGAGAGGAGTAGAGACGGTCTAGGTTCCCTGAGGGGCGAGAGGAGAGAAAAAGGCTTCCCGGACGATCAGTTGAGTTCAAGTTTACAACATTTTTTTTGTTGGAGGATTATTTTTTGCTTTTGTGTGGGATATTATTCTCTACAACTTTTTTGCAATTCATTTTCTCTTATATATATGGTCATGTTTCCGTCGAGGAATGGAGTTTTTTTTTTAACTTGGTAGATGGCATATGTCACCATTATATGTTACTTGATGTATCTACAGAATACTATGACACAAATGGATTAGTGTTTATATAATTCAAAAGCTTACGGTACTGTTTCTAAGTTCTTTCAGGACGGATCACCTGACTACCTGAGAGAAAAAGGGAAGGAAAAGCGCAGCATGACACCATGATTGTTGATGCAATGCGCGGGTGGGCCTTTGCTTAAGTTCACTAGTAAGCGTGCACGTGCAACGCACGTCTCAACTAATATTATATTCGCGTTACTCTACTCGGGTGACATGGAAAAAACCCTACCTGCACCGCAAGACCACCCCCTCCTCCCTCGCTTCACCGTTGTCGGAGGGGGCACCGACAAAGCCACCTGTGCCCCAGGGAAGGTGGAGGCAGGGCATCCTTTTTCGCAGGCTGTTATTTTGGCACAGGTCTCAGGTGATCGGTGGAGCGTGGCGGTCCGATGGTGTGTGCCGCGTGCTGCTCATAGGGAGGCGTCCCTCTCAGCAACAGTGCCACCCCTAGACAATGATGGGTGGCGGTGGTGGTTGCGTGGCTCCATGTGGGAGGGTCGTGGCAGCACCTATGTTGTCTGTGGGGGCGCAGTCCCAGGAAGGTTTAGCCCCAGTGGTGCCCAGGACACCCATTGGCGGCTACCTGCTTCTTCTCGCGCAGGTTGGATCCGCGTCTGGTGGGTGAGACGACATTGGTGTGTCTGGAAGTGATGGTTTGGCGGAGGTATGCAGGCGTTGGTCAGACTCAGATCTCCACTCCGGTCAACGATGATGCTTGATTGTTTCACCTTCTGTTTTTTAAATAAATGGTAATGAAAATAATACAGGTCCGCTTTTGCCCACCTTGGTCACCGACAAAAATAAGAATTCCCATAGAAAATATATTCTAATACTAATAAAGGTATTACAAATCGACCTATCATTTAAATGGATCATCGTATGCATAGAGCACTGGCACCTAATTATCTCAGTTTTTTATATGTTTCATCAATTGTTATAAAGCGTAGGCATCTTCAGTCTCGTTGTAGTTGAGAAGGTGAACAAAAAAAGACTTCATTCAATTTATTCATTTATTGCGAAAAGGCCTAGGATTATTGAGTATTAAGCAGCACACGTCCTTACAAACCCAAGTTGTAAAAACAGGAATGCTTGTAAGGAAGTAGAAGAAAGAACAGTGAAAATGTTCGGCATTGTTTGGAGAGGAGCGATACTCTCGATGTATTCCGAGCAAGGTATGGCAGATCCCAACGACGGTTCTTCTGCTCTGCAGAGAATTGGCTCAGGCGCCCACTTCGTCCTTATTTCTCTGACGATGAAATTGAACATGTCGTCGCCGCCGCGCTCGCTTCGTCCACAGAAAATGATTCCATGCACGTGAAAAGGTCGTCATGTCTCATGTTGCATGTCCCTATAGAAAACTGAAGAAAAACCAAACCTCGCTCCATCCATACAGTCAATGCATGTGCGTGCACGCAGGAGACATCCACGAAAATAAGAGGTTATACAGTCAATGCATCGAAGTTGTGTGCATCCTCTTGTTTCTGTCCGATGTACTCGCCGCCGGCAGCACCTTAGGAATGGGCGCGTGCGGGCGCCTGCTGCACGCTGACGCAGGTGGAGAGGGACCCAGAGCCCATGGACAACGTCAGCGAGTGCAGGAGCACACCAGAGTTGCCGTGGCTGGCCGGCACAATGGCCCCTTCGTCGTCCTCGTCGTTGCCGGTGTCCACGTCGTAGACGTCTCCTGCAGGCGCCATCCATGGCCTCCTGCCGCCATGCGCCGCCGTGACAGTCGCCGTGGCCTCCTGCCGTCGTGCGCGCTCGTCATGGTCTCATGCCGTCGTGCGCGCTCGTCTCGCCACTTGCCGGTCCGCTCAATCCGCTCGATCCGGCCCGGTCTGGAGCGCAGGCGTTCTAGTCACAGAAAACAGGACTGCCAGGCTGGTCAGACCGGCACGGACCATCTCCATCCTGATCTGGTAGCGCGTCGAATCGGAGGTCGCGGCAACTCCGATGTCCCAGACGGCGGCGACAGAGGTGGTGTGTGTTGCGTTGCAGAGGCAATGGCGGATAGTGCGAGGGATTAGAGAAGATATGTTTTTAGCCGAGGTATAACAGGAAGGGACCATGGCGTAGATAGGGAGGGCACAGGGAGGGACGAAGGGGCATGTTTCGACGCCGATAGCATCAGACGCGGGGTAGGAAGAGATCAATTAGGTTGAGTTGCTTCCTCTTTTAGTTGATACTAATAATTAGATGCTCCGGCAACAAAAAAGGATAATAATAATTAGATGGAAATTATATATGGTATAGGAGTAGTAATTATCGAAGATTTGGTGAGATGCTTGAGCGGAAGTTGCCGAAGCGGGCATAGAAAAATTTCGTCCGCCGGTGGAGCGGTCCGCCTTCAGTAATTGCTAATTGCACCCTTTGATGTCTCATCAGATTAGTCTGATCTGTTAGCTTTCATTAATTTAGATGATCAAATGGTGATAATTAATTGATGTACACTTAACGGGGTATCTTTAAGAAAGAAAATGTTTGCTTGTTTAATAGTAGTAGAGAAGAGATATGTGTGTGTACAATACAGATAGGGGTTGGAGCAAGGAGGTCGATGGCGGCATGAGGAGAGCTGCCTCAGAAATTCGAATCGAGAGGTTTGAGCGAGGGCCGGACGGCCCAAGGTGGAGGTCTCCAGTCGAAGCGAGACCGCGGTAATTATTGCGTAATTATTAGATCATGGTAATTTATTGCTGATTGATTATGATTGATTATTGCTAATTGATTATGATTAAAATAGGATCAGGTTGGTAAGTTTTGCGTAATTATGATGGCGTAGATCATGGCCATTTTTGGTAATTGACTTTGGTAAATATTATTGGTAATTGATTTGGTAAATGATGTGATACAACATTGAGACAATCCGGTTCATTGAGAGATGGCGGATGTATAGATGAGATGTAATGTTTCTGCCACAACTTGATTGTTTAATAGTAGTAGAGATTTCGTTGCTCTAATCTTTCGCCGCCCAAAAACTCCGGCTGTTAAGAGCTACACCGCGTACGTGCCATGTTCTTTCTCCTTTTTCAAATCTCGGACTGGCCAGACGGCGGCGAACGGGTCCAAAAGTTTCCTTCGATTTTGACGGTGTGGAGAAACGCATTAGCCGACTAGACTGACACATGTCTGCATGCATGCATGTAGGGTTGTTCCCACCTCTATACTTACTATTAAAAAAGCAAACATAAACTCCCCTAAAGCCACACAGTAAATTGTACACAGAGTAACCAGGACCTTCGGATTAAGTCAACTTAAATGCATCCTACTGCTAATATTACATCAATGGGGTAACAATCAGACGAACGTCTGAGATGAATTGTTCTGCCTCGCAGACGTCGTGGTCTGCGAACAGAGCGCTTCGCGTCCCCTAATCCCCGCGGCCCCGCCCGCAATATGCGGATCAATTCCATCTGACTTGGTGCCTCGCCGCCTGTCAGAAAAGAAAAATCAGTGCCTCCCGACCCTTCTCTCGCCGAGCACAACAACCATGGCGACGGATCTGTAGCGTCCGCGGCCGCTCCACCTTGGGTTCCCTGACCCTTCTTCTCTAGGCTGGGCAGAGCAACCATGGCGGCGGATTCGCAGCTTCCACGGCCACTCCACCTCGGGCAGCGTGGATCACGGCCAGCGGCCCGATGGAGGCGGGTACCGGCGTGGTTGCTATTCTGCCCTGCTCTCCCTCCATGTCTCCTCCTGAGCCTCCGGTGGCCAGATGCCTCTTCCACTAGGTAAGCCCCTGCGCTCTGCTCTCCCTCGTGCGTGCGCCCATACCTGCGCCCGTGTGCTATAACCATCGAGCTGCGGTGAATCATATGTTGGGCATGTCAAGTTCTAGGACTTTCGTCTCGGCATAGGAATCGATTTTGCAGGCATGGTTCCTTGCTTTTCTAGGACGATTCAGATTTTTTTTCTTTACGATTCACAAATGTCGGAAGAAGAGGTTAGAGACAAACTGTCCAATCAGTTGTGACTTCATATTCACATTAATCTGAATGTAATGTAGACAAACTTCAGTGGTATATTGAAAATGGTTTACCCTTTTCTTCTTGAAACATATAAATGTTGGATTAGTTGACCCTGTCATTATCTCAATCCACCCGAACACATGGTATAGCTTTTCTTCTTTGATCATCGCTGATCTTACAAACTGCAGGGGCACCCTCATCGTTGGCGGATTTTATATTTTTCAGGTCAGACAGTGTGCAGCCACACCTGGTCAACATCCAGTTTCAGAAGAATGTACATTTGCAAGTAACCACGACGAGTAAACGATCTTCCGCTGCCTTCCACTCAATTTTGTTTGGATGGTGCGTGATTCCTTTCATCAAGTCTTCGATAAACCAAATAGTTACTAGAGTAGTTAATTAGGAGCCTAATCATGTGTAAACTATTGTGCATCGATTCTTCAATAAACTAGAGCAGTTTCTACATGCAAGACATATCGAATAGTATTTGTTCTTGTTCCATGGAGTAGCAAGAGAGAGAGAGAGAGTGAAAAATGTTTGCAGGTTATTATATACAGTGCTTGTTTCTCACAGCGCGCTTTTACCTGTGATTTATAACGTCCATTGATTAGTTCGGTTTAATCTGGGCATGCTTTTAGACTTAAAATCGATATTGATTTCCTCGAGCCACCTGTATCTGTATATGTGCAGCGCACGTGAAGTCGAATGACAAGAACCAGCTAGATGAGGGCATCCATTCGAAACACATATCTAATCTTCTATGTGTGGGATCCTTTTTCTGTTCTGAATTTGTTGTTCGGGCGAGCTTGTTACTCTCTACATGGATTTCAAGTTGGATGAGAGCTACACGCTGAGCAAGATCTCCATTTGGACTGGCGACGGCTTCCACAATCTCAAGGCAATTCCTCTTTTCTGAAGATAGCAGCGAGGTGCCCAGTAAGAGCACACACGTATCTCTGAATTATAAGTTATGATATGTGCTCTATGTTGAGATCACATATCAATTGTTTTTGAACAATACTCAGGTTAGTTTGGTATAGTTCTTACATGTATTGCCATCTCAGCTTACCAGGAGCCTAATTTTTGTAGCTGTATACTTATTGTATGTCTGCATATATGTTTGAATTGAACACCTGCTGCTGTTTTCGTGGTCCGCGCACTTGCTTGAAATATAATCAACTTAGTTGGTTGTGATCTTGTTCTTCGAGTGAACTATGGTTTAATCAAATGCATTTGGTATTAACTCATGTCGTCTTCTTAGTACTGTAAAGTGCAAAATGATCATGTCATATGTCTCTACTAATTGCTGAACGCTAACTAACTTGAATATAATGCATTGTTCTGTGGATAAGGAACCTTATGAATTGATGCATTGAAATTAATTTTAAGAAAACCTCTTGACAGGAAAACGCGAACTACGAGCATCTTATGGTTATTCATCAAATAATAGTACATCAACCAATGTGTAGGTGGTGGTCTAATCCAAATGTTAGGCACAAAATGAGAATTATGTGCACAGTTGGTCCCTCAACTAACACAAGGGAGATTATCTAGGATGTTGCTGGGGATGACATCAATGTGGCCCGGCTAATATGTCACATGGAGACCATGCATCGCACCAGAAAGTTATTTGAATTGGTGAAAGAGTTGAGACCATGCTTGTAGACTCTTATGGACGAGTCAGTTATAAGTCTGGCATGCACATGCAAGCACATGATTTTGCTCTATCAATAAATATTGTAATTAAAACTTTTTATGCCCACCCTTCTTTCATCATATTCCAACTTATTTGCTCTGATATAAGCTAGATTTAACATATTCAGGGCCCAGATATTAGTATTCAAGATTTGCCTCATTGAAAACTGGTCAGGAGTTCACGTTCACAATAAGCAGTGATCCTTTCTACTACTTAAGGGATTGAGCAAAGGTACTCATACTTTTCTGTCCTAACAAGAAATTATTGAAAAAAGATACCTCTCATTCAGGTATTTTCTATAAATGCACATTTATTTATAACAATAGCACCGGGATGAATGTTTGTTCCTCATGATATTTTTAATTCATTTAACCTCTTGAATAAAGATTCTTGAAATTTGACTTCTGAAGTTGTGCCACTCCTTGTGTTGAACCAGATTATCAACGGTACAGTCAAAGAAGCAACATTGAACATGAAAATAAGGCACTCTGCCAGTGTGCGTGCATGATCCAGTAGCATGTGTTTAATAGTAGCCACTATTATGTGGAATAGTAGCAGCTTCCTCCATTTATGCCAGTATTTGATATACTTACCAAAGTTTTAAGGGGGCAATCTTAGGAAGACATCCCAGTTTGTGCGAGAATTTCATACGCATATTAGACAAAAGATGTATCGGGTTTTCCTTAGGTTGCATTGCAACACTTCAGCGTCTGCTCTTGGTTCTTTTACCATAAAATTTGTAAGGTCCCTTATGTTTGATTTATTGTATAAATCATTTGAGACATGCCCTGCATGCATGATTACTCACTATATTTATGTTCATCTGATATTATGTTCCTGAATCATTTATGAGTTGATGTTAAAAATGCATATTGTGCATCGATTTAATCTTTGTCATGCCTTGTTATATTGTTCAGAATTTATAAAATACAAATTCAAACTTTATACTCAAACGAATTTTACGTGTGTATTGGTGGAGACGTGTGTTGCACGTGCACGCTTACTAGTAATAATAAGTTTCTTAATTTGGAGCAGGCAATTTCTGCTTCTTCGACTAGACTAGACAGCTCAATTTCGGCTTCTTCACCGAGTTTTTTTTTAGCATTAGTACAGACAAAAACGCTCATATACACGCGCATACACTCATCTCTATGAAGACATATATGCACACCCTATCCTATGAGCACCTCGAGAGACTGAGCCGGCATATCATCTTAAGATTTACGAAGCTACCGTAGGCGCCTCGTCGTCGACGGGAACATAGAATAATGCGAGCACCAGGATTTGAACCCTGATAGATTAGGGATACCACTGTCCACCTAACCATCTCAACCACTGGTTGGTTCGCGTTTCTCCACCGGGTTGACAGAATAGAAATCGACGAGGCAGCATTGCAGGCAACGTGTAGGCATCCGCGCAAGTGCAGGTGGCACTCTGCGCGAGCAAAATTTCGCTACGTTTACGGCAAACAGCGATTGGCACGACACAAGTTAACATGGTGGATTGGTACTTGAGACTAGTTCGTGCGATTCATGATCGGTCGACCATGACCTACCAAGTGGCTCTCGATTTGATCGATCGATCGAGACGAGTCCGGCAGCAGCACAGTGATCAGATGTGGCTCAGCCCACCGTCCCACCGTTCACACGTAGGAACTCGCGGCCGGCCGGCGGGGGCGGTCGTGGAGGACCACGGGAAGGAAGGAAGAAGTAGTCGCGTGCCGGAGGCGGAAAGCACAGATCAAACGTCGCGTCACCTTTTCTCCTTTGGCTCCCGACCCGGTCTTCACCGCTTCATTCACACGTGTACTGCAATGTTTCCGAGATGTTTTTCATAAAAGCATCCCAACAGGCGCGGTAAAAGGCGCGCCCGCGCGGTAAAATTGCGTTTTAGCACGCGCCGGCTGGTTTCGCGCGCTCCAACGGTGGCGGGAACTTACCGCGTGCGGGAGAAAGCGGCACGCAGCACGGTAGATTTGGCGCGCCGCTTCGCGCGCGCCTATAAAATCCCGCGCTCGCCACGCGCACAGCACACAGCCACGCGCACAGCACACAGCCACGCGCCCTCCCCTCGCCACCTCGCCGCTTTGCCGCTTTCCCCGCCACCACCGCGCCACCATGCCGCCGCGCCTCCGGGGTTCTTCGGGCTACCGCGGCGTCCGCGAGCGCCGCAACGGCTGGTACTCCGCCGAGATCCGGTCCGGCGACGTCCGGTCGGCCTCGGCTCGTTCCAGAGCGCGCACGAGGCGGCCCGCACGTACGACGCGGCGGCGTGGCACTTGGACAGGCCCCGCCCGTAGATGAACTTCCGCGACGTCTTCACGCGCGAGCAGGCGCAACGCGTCACCCCTTCGCCGCGTCTCATCACCGACCAGAACCGTGTGGACCACGTGTGGCAGCAGCGCCGCCTCCTCATCGCCGAGAAGGACGAGCGAGCCATGGCGGACTGGCGTCGTCGCCACCCGAAGGACGTCGTCGCCGAGAACGATTTCTGGGCAGAGAGGACGGCAAGGCGCCGCGCGGAGCTTGCCGACAGGCGTCGGCGCAAGGCACTGGCTTTATCGCAGTGTGATATCGTCGAGAACGGCGAGCAGTCGATCTTCTCCCCCAACGATCAGCGTTGGGTGGACATGTGGCTTGATACCTCGGACAACACCACCGAGGATGATAATGGTGATGATGATGGCGGCTGGGAGTCACCATAGTTTGTCTCGTTGCACCGTAGTTTCTATCTAGTTGCACCGTAGTTCTCTTTATCTATGCTTTCAAACGATGTAAAATACTTTTGTATCCTTTTTTATCTATGCTATGACTATGTATCGTATTTTCTCTATGCTAGAACTATGCATTGTTTTTTTATTTATGTAAAGTTTTCAAAAAAAAATGTTGTAGCATGCGCGCGCTGCATTTTAGCGCGCCTGCTAAAACTGTGCGCGCGCTGCATTTTAGCGCGGCCGCTGGAGCCACCGCTGTGCGCCGCGCCAAACCAGGTGATGGGCGCGCACAAAGTAGTTTTTAGCGCGCGGCGCGTCCGGCGGTTGTTGGAGATGCTGTAACACCGTACAAATACAGACACACATACACTTGCTTCTATGAACTATGAACGCACACACACGCATCCTCTCTTTATGAACACCTTCAAAAGACTGAGCCGGTACATCATTTTGAGATTGACGAAGTCACAACAGACGCCTCCATAGCCGACGGGAGCGACTTCTTTGTTTCTTTGATATTCATGCTATGTTTTATGATTTTTGGTAAAATTTATCTTTTTTCAAAGTACTACATAATGTTTTTTCTTATTCAAAACATATCGCCATGTTTCATTGTGTACCAGAGACAGTCTCACTGTTATTTGCTGATACGCAACGAAATGTTATGATACACTTAAAAAATGAAATGAATCGTTCTTTTTCGAAAAGGTGGTTGAAATCCCTGACCTATGTGTAATGCACACAATCATTTTTATTGAGTATTAAAGTAGAGTACAGAACAAAGCAATCATGATTGAACCACTATCAAATATGAAAATAACAGCACGACTAAGTCGACTTCTTACGCAACAACGCCTTCAAAAAAGGAAAAACAAACGCGAGCATGCCATAATCGTCGTGTCCAGCCCAAGACAGTCTAGACAAGGTTCGAGACCAGCCACAGTACAATAAGAAGACAACACCTTCAACAAACATTCTCGGGAAAAACAAAACACCTAACAAGGTAACGAAACAAATTCGTCCTTGCTGAGTCCAACCAATATATATCAATGCAAGAGCTGTCACCCAGGACATGAAGTGGTGCTCCAACTAGCATAATGTAGCACTATTACAAAACAACTTCACCATAAACCAGAAAACGTGACATGAATCTCAAAATAATGACAGGCAATAGAACATATACGATATATCATGTGTATGGTAAAATATCATTTCTCAAAGGAGTATATTGTGCTTGGGTTTACGGCCCGTTTGAAACGTGTGATATTTGCTTCTTTGGCTGAAATTAAACTCGATTCCTATAAAATTCCGTACGTGGTCCAGAACAATCATCTACTCTCTCCGTCCCATAATGTAGGACTTTTTTTTAGTGTAGTGTCAAAAACGTCGTACATTATGGATCGGAGGGAGTACCAACTAGGAGCTAGCTAGTGGAGTTTTGGGAGTTTACGTCATGCACGCGTGTAGATAGCTAGACTGATCTACTGATCTCCCGAGGATGCATTAACTTATTGTTGTCGTGGTTAGCTTCTCTCAGCCGTACATATCACAATCATCGTATTCAGTAGAACTAGCCATGTCAAGATGATACTGGCCACAGAAACTACTCCAACAGAAGTGCATTTCTACAAGTCAAGGAAAAGGTCCCTCGACGACTTCCAAAAGCGCAAAAGTCCAATGCGTTCATCCATCGGACCATACAAGTCGTCTACTCGAAATGGACAATACATATGGTTGTATGCATACCTATCTATTCATGTCAGGCTGCAAGTGGAGGTGGGGTTGGGACTAGCAAACCCATCCCACTTAAATTGCCTAAGTGGGCTCCCGTTGGAAAGGAAAAAAAATAAGTGGGCTATCTCTATTACCCCATTGGAAACCCACTAACCCACCATCCTTGTCTCAAAAAAAAAAAAACCACCATCCCCTTTTCATTCTCGTGGACACAGAGGAACCAGGAGGCGCCGTGGCGCAGCAGAGGCAGTCCCGCCGCCGCCGATTGACGCACACAACGGCTGGTGATGGACGCCGCCGCCACATGCCCTCCTCTTCCGCCTCGCACTCAGCCCCTCCTGGCCTCCCTTGCCTCGCAGCTTCTCCCTCCTCCGGCCCACATCGCCTTGAATCCCCGGAGATACAGAAACGCAGAGATTCGCAAGCACTGACGGCAATCCCCGGGGCTGCAGGTACCGATCAGGTACGGTGCCGCAACCTTGACGGCCTCGGACACGGTGTCGTCCCCTGCCGCGACCCGAGCCTGCCCCAGCCATGCTGATTCTCGTCGGCCTCCGCCGCCGCACTGCCCTTCCCGTGCTTGAGCAGCCTAGATTTGAGCATGCCGAGCTCAACGCCGTCTAGCCCAGCATCCGCGGCCGCCATCAGCACCCCGCCCAGCGGCTACGGCCAGCTCTCCCGTCCATAGTCCTGTTTCTGTTTGTTGGCTTCTCTTGAGTTTACGGACGAGCGGGTGGTTGCAGCGGTTCTGCCTTCGGAAAACCAGCCTGGTTTAGTGCAATCCCACTTATGCCCATCTAACCCACCTAAATTTTACTGGGCTGTCAGCTATCACCCACTAAATCTTGGTGGGACTAAGTGGACTGTGGTGGGACGCCCACGGCCAGTCCCACCTGCAGCCTGATATCCATGCCATTTGCCAAAGTCTTCTTGGAACTTGCCGATTTGAGCGTGCAAAGTCACAGAGCGCGTGCAACACATATAGATATCTTGGACAGTGATCGATCTTTTTTCGCAAATACGCCAAGCTTGCATATCCTTCCATTGATAGAAGAAGTAGAATGAGTACAAAGGGGTACAACACATGACACAGACGCAAGCAGGCGTGAACATGATGCCCGGAGCAGAGAGAAGGGGATGCTCGGCCCGAACGGAAGATACATCACAACTAGACCTACCAAACCCGAACCAAGCGGCAATGCCGAACCTACACAAGAATTCCAACATCTATCAAGACAGAATCGGGGACACCACGAGCTCGCAAGATAACGCCTTCAAGAAGAAAGACGACGCCGGGACGCCATCGCTATCCGGTCCGGCGGAGTCAGACCTAGGGTTTCCCCTGAGCTCGAAGAGGGGCGCAGCTGAAGGCCTTGACAGCGCCTCCAAGAAGGAAGCGATACCCGCGGGCGTCGCCACTGCCAGCACCGGCAAGCCGAGCAGGGATCTCTCCCTGGCCTGAAGCTGAGCAATCCCATGGCCGCCTAGTCCGGAATTGAAGATGTGGAAGCCAAAGTTGGTCGGAACTACCATGTCTAGAGGGGGTTGGTGGGGCTGCACTTGCCGTCGGTGGGTGGCACAGCCCATGAACCCACGATCACTGGATCTGGCAAAAGGTGGAGCCTTGAGGCATGCAGGGTAGGGCTGGAGACGAAGCAAAAACCCCACCAGCAGATCTGGGGCGGCGGCGTCCAGCAGCGCCGGCGAGCTAGGACTGGAGGGACGCATATCCGAGCTGTCGTAGCCTTAGTCGTCGTGACGTCGACAAGCCGATTGAGCTGGAGGGTGTTGGAAATATGCCCTAGAGGCAATAATAAATTAGTTATTATTATATTTCCTTGTTTATGATAATCGTTTATTATCCATGCTATAATTGTATTGAAAGGAAACTCAGATACATGTGTGGGTACATAGACAACACCATGTCCCTAGTAAGCCTCTAGTTGACTAGCTCGTTGATCAATAGATGGTTACGGTTTCCTGACTATGGACATTGGATGTCGTTGATAATGGGATCACATCATTAGAAGAATGATGTGATGGACAAGACCCAATCCTAAGCCTAGCACAAAGATCGTAGTTCGTATGCTAAAGCTTTTCTAATGTCAAGTATCATTTCCTTAGACCATGAGATTGTGCAACTCCCGGATACCGTAGGAATGCTTTGAGTGTACCAAACGTCACAACGTAACTGGATGGCTATAAAGGTGCACTACAGGTATCTCCGAAAGTGTCTGTTGGGTTGGCACGGATCGAGACTGGGATTTGTCACTCCGTGTAAACGGAGAGGTATCTCTGGGCCCACTCGGTAGGACATCATCATAATGTGCACAATGTGACCAAGGGGTTGATCACGGGATGATGTGTTACGGAATGAGTAAAGAGACTTGCCGGTGACGAGATTGAACAAGGTATCGGTATACCGACGATCGAATCTCGGGCAAGTACTATACCGCTAGACAAAGGGAATTGTATACGGGATCGATTGGGTCCTTGACATCGTGGTTCATCCGATGAGATCATCGTGGAACATGTGGGAGCCAACATGGGTATCTAGATCCCGCTATTGGTTATTGATCGGAGAACGTCTCGGTCATGTCTACATGGTTCCCGAACCCGTAGGGTCTACACACTTAAGGTTCGATGACGCTAGGGTTATAAAGGAAGTTTGTATGTGGTTACCGAATGTTGTTCGGAGTCCCGGATGAGATCCCGTACGTCATGAGGAGTTCCGGAATGGTCCGGAGGTAAAGTTTTATATATGGGAAGTCTTGTTTTGGTCACCGGAAAAGTTTCGGGTTTTATCGGTAACGTACCGGGACCATCGGGAGGTTCCCGGGGGTCCACCAAGTGGGGCCACCGGCCCTGGAGGGCTGCATGGGCCAAGTGTGGGAGGGGACCAGCCCCAGGTGGGCTGATGCGCCCCCCACAAGGGCCCAAGGCGCCTAGGGTTTATGGAGGGGGTGCTTCCACCTTACTTGGGGGGCAAGTTTCCCCCCTCTCCCCCCTTGGCCGCCACCCTTAGATGGGATTGGGGCTGCCGCACCCCTTGGGGTGGAAACCCTAGAGGGGGCGCACCCCCCTCCCTCTCCCCTATATATAGTTGAGGTCTTGAGGGCTGCCAACACAAGAGTTTTGACCTCTCCCTGGCGCAGCCCTACCTCTCTCCCTTCTCCTCTCCCGCGGTGCTTGGCGAAGCCCTGGAGGATTGCCACGCTCCTCCACCACCACCACACCGTTGTGCTACTGCTGGACGGAGTCTTCCTCAACCTCTCCCTCTCTCCTTGCTGGATCAAGGCGTGGGAGACGTCACCGGGCTGTACGTGTGTTGAACGCGGAGGTGCCGTCCGTTCGGCACTAGGATCTCCGGTGATTTGGATCACGACGAGTACGACTCCTTCAACCCCGTTCTCTTGAATGCTTCCGCTTAGCGATCTACAAGAGTATGTAGATGCACTTTCCTTCCCCTCGTTGCTGGTTTCTCCATAGATAGATCTTGGTGACACGTAGGAAATTTTTTGAATTTTTGCTACGTTCCCCAACAGTGGCATCATGAGCTAGGTCTATTGCATAGATTCTTTGCACGAGTAGAACACAATGTAGTTGTGGGCGTTGATTTTTTTCAATATGCTTACCGTTACTAGTCCAATCTTGTTTCGACGGTATTATGGGATGAAGCGGCCCGGACTGACCTTACACGTACTCTTACGTGAGAGAGGTTCCACCGACTGACATGCACTTGGTGCATAAGGTGGCTAGCGGGTGCCAGTCTCTCCCACTTTAGTCGGAACGGATTCGATGAAAAGGGTCCTTATGAAGGGTAAATAGCAGTTGGCATATCACGTTGTGGTTTTGCGTAGGTAAGAAACGTTCTTGCTAGAAACCCATAGCAGCCACGTAAAACATGCAAACAACAATTAGAGGACGTCTAACTTGTTTTTGCAGGGTATGCTATGTGATGTGATATGGCCAAGAAGAATGTGATGAATGATATGTGATGTATGAGATTGATCATGTTCTTGTAACAGGAATCACGACTTGCATGTCGATGAGTATGACAACCGGTAGGAGCCATAGGAGTTGTCTTAATTTATTGTATGACCTACGTGTCATTAAACAACGCCATGTAATTACTTTACTTTATTGCTAACCGGTAGCCATAGTAGTAGAAGTAATAGTTGGCGAGACAACTTCATGAAGACACGATGATGGAGATCATGATGATGGAGATCATGGTGTCATGCCGGTGACGATGATGATCATGGAACCCAAACCCGAGACTCGGTGCTTCTGTAATAAAGGGAACAACCACTGGAGCAGAATTACCCTAGATACTTGGTAGATGAGAAGGCTGGCAAGGTCGATAGAAGTATATTGGATATACATTATGTTAATGTGTACTTTACTAGTACTCCTAGTAGCACCAGGGTATTAGATACCGGTTTGGTTGCTAAGTGTTAGTAACTCGAAATAAAAGAGCTACGGAATAAACGGAGACTAGCTAAAGGTGAGCTGACGATATGTGTTGGAAGTGTTTCCAAGTTTGATGTGATCAAACATCGCACGCTCCCTCTACCATCAAGATTAGTATTAAACCTGAATAATTGTCATTTGGTGTTTGCGTTGAGCATAGACATGATTGGATTATGTCTATCGCAATACGGTTATTCATTTAAGGAGAATAATGGTTACTCTATTAAATTGAATAATACCTTCAATGGTCTTGCACCTAAAGGAATGGTTTATTGAATCTCGATCGTAGTGATACACATTTTCATGCCAAAAGATATAAGATAGTAATGATAGTACCACTTACTTGTGGCACTGCCATGTAAGTCATACTGGTATAAAACGCATGAAGATGCTCCATGTTGATGGATCTTTGGACTCACTCGTTTTTGAAAAGTTTGAGACATGCGAACCATGTCTATTGGTTTATACACATGAAGAAACTCCATGCAGATGGATCGTTTAGACTCACTTGATTTTGAATCACTTGAGATATGCAAATCATACCATGTGGGCAAGATGACTGAAAAGCCTCGTTTTCACTAAGATGGAACAAGATAGCAACTTGTTGGAAGTAACACATTTTGATGTGTGCAGTCCAATGAGTGCTGAGGCATGCAGTGAATATCGTTATGTTCTTACTTCACAGATGATTCGAGTAGATGTTGAGTATATTTACTTGATGAAACACAAGTCTGAATTATTGAATGGTTCAAGTAATTTCATAGTGAAGTTGAAGATCATCGTGACAAGAGGATAAAATGTCTATGATATGATCATAGAGATGAGTATCTGAGTTATGAGCTTTGGCACGCAATTAAGACATTGTGGAAATTGCTTCACAATTAATACCGCCTGGAACACCATAGTGTGATGGTGTGTCCGAACATCATAGTTGCACCCTATTGGATATGGTGCGTACCATGGTGTCTCTTATTGAATTACCACTATCGTTCATGGGTTAGGCATTAGAGACAAGCGCACTCACTTTAATAGGGCACCACGTAATTCCATTGAGACGACACCGTTTGAACTATGGTTTGGAGAAACCTAAGTTGTCGTTTCTTAAAAGTTTGGGGCTGCGACGCTTATGTGAAAAAGTTTCAGGTTGCTAAGCTCGAACCCAAAGCGGACAAAATGCATCTTCATAGGACACCCAAAACAGTTGGGTATACCTCCTAATTCAGATCCGAAAGCAATAGGGATTGTTTCTTGAATCGGGTCCTTTCTCGAGGAAAAGTTCGTCTCGAAAATTGAGTGGGAGGATGGTGGACACTTGATGAGGTTATTGAACCATCACTTCAACTAGTGTGTAGCAGGGCACATGAAGTTGTTCCTATGGCGCCTACACCAATTGAAGTAGAAGCTTATGATAGTGATCATGAAGTTTCGGATCAAGTCACTACCGTACCTCGTAGGGTGACAAGGATGTGTACTACTTCAGAGTGGTACAGTAATCCTGTCTTGAAGGTCATGTTGCTAGACAATAATGAACCTACGAGCCATGGAGAAGCGATGGTGGGCCCATATTCCAACAAATGGTTAGAAGCCATGAAATCCGAGATAGGATCCATGTATCATAACAAAGCATGGACTTTGGTGGACTTGCCCGATGATCGGCAAGCCATTGAGATAAATGGACCTTTAAGAAGAAGAGGGATGTGGACGGTAATGTCACCGTCTATGAAGCTCGACTTGTGGCGAAGAGTTTTTCACAAGTTCAAGGAGTTGACTACGATGAGATTTTCTCATCCGTAGCGATGCTTAAGTCCGTCGGAATCATGTTAGCATTAGCTGCATTTATGAAATCTGGCAAATGGATGTCAAAACGAGTTTCCTTACAAGTTTTCGTAAGGAAAGGTTGTATGTGATACAATCAGAAAGGTTTTGTCGACCCTAAGGATGCTAAAAGGTATGCTAGCTCCAGCGATCCTTCCATGGACTGGAGTAAGCATCTCGGAGTTGGAATATGCACTTTGATAAGATGATCAAAGATTTTAGGTTTATACAAAGTTTATGAGAAACTTGTATTTCCAAAGAAGTGAGTGGGAGCACTATAGAATTTCTGATGAGTATATGTTGTTGACATATTGATGATCAGAAATGATGTAGAATTTCTGGAATGCATATAGGGTTATTTGAAAGGTGTTTTTCAAGTGAAAACCTGGATTAAGCTACTTGAACATTGAGCATCAAGATCTATGAGGATAGATCAAAAACTGCTTAATGGTACTTTCAAATGAGCATATACCTTGACATGATCTTGAAGGTGTTCAAGATGGATCAGTCAAAGAAGGAGTTCTTGCCTGAGATGTAAGGTATGAAGTTAAGACTTAAAGCTCGACCACGACAGAAAAGAGAGAAAGGACGAAGGTCGTCCTCTATGCTTTAGACGTAGGCTCTACAATATGCTATGCTAAGTACCGCACCTGATGTGTGCCTTGCCACATGTCTGGCAAGAGGGTACAAAGGTGATCAAGGAGTGGATCGCTAGATAGCGGTAAAAAATTGTCCTTGGAGTAATAAGGACATGTTTCTCGATTATGGAGGTGATAAAGACTTCGGCGTAAAGGGTTACGTCGATGCAAGCTTTAACACCTATCCGATTGACTCTGAGTAGCAAACCGGATACGTATAGTGGAGCAACCTTTTGGAATATCTCCAAGTGGAGCATGGAAGCAACATTTACAATATGACATAGAGAATTGCGAAGTACATACGGATCTGAATGTTGCAGACCCGTTGACTAAAATCTCTCTCACAAGCGAAACATGATCAAACCCCAGAACTCATTGAGTCTTAATCACATGATGATGTGAACTAGTTTAATGACACTAGTAAACTCTTTGGATGTTGGTCACATGGTGTGACGCCCCCGATTCAATCGTACACTAATCATGCACGCAAATGTGTACGATCAAGATCAGGGACTCACGGGAAGATATCACAACACAACTCTACAATTAAAATAAGTCATACAAGCATCATAATACAAGCCAGGGGCCTCGAGGGCTCGAATACACGTGCTCGATCATAGACGAGTCAGCGGAAGCAACAATATCTGAGTACAGACATAAGTTAAACAAGTTTGCCTTAAGAAGGCTAGCACAAACTGGGATACAGATCGAAAGAGGCGCAGGCCTCCTGCCTGGGATCCTCCTAACTACTCCAGGTCGTCGTCAGCGGGCAGCACGTAGTAGTAGGCACCTCCGGTGTAGTAGGGGTCGTCGTCGACGGTGGCGTCTGGCTCCTGGACTCCAGCATCTGGTTGCGACAACCAGAAAGAAAGGAAAGGGGAAAAAGGGGGGAGAAAGCAACCGTGAGTACTCATCCAAAGTACTCGCAAGCAAGGAACTACACTACATATGCATGGGTATATGTGTAAAGAGGCCATATCAGTGGACTGAACTGCAGAATGCCAGAATAAGAGGGGGATAGCTAATCCTGTCGAAGACTACGCTTCTGGCAGCCTCCGTCTTGCAGCATGTAGAAGAGAGTAGATTGAAGTCCTCCAAGTAGCATCTCCAAGTAGCATCTCCAAGTAGCATCTCCAGTAGCATCGCATAGCATAATCCTACCCGGCGATCCTCTCCTCGTATCCCTGAGGAGAGCGACCACCGGTTGTATCTGGCACTTGGAAGGGTGTGTTTTATTAAGTATCCGGTTCTAGTTGTCATAAGGTCAAGGTACAACTCCAAGTCGTCCTGTTACCGAAGATCACGGCTATTCGAATAGATTAACTTCCCTGCAGGGGTGCACCACATAACCCAACACGCTCGATCCCATTTGGCCGGACACACTTTCCTGGGTCATGCCCGGCCTCGGAAGATCAACACGTCGCAGCCCCACCTAGGCACAACAGAGAGGCCAGCACGCCGGTCTAAACCTAAGCGCACAGGGGTCTGGGCCCATCGCCCATAGCACACCTGCACGTTGCGAGGGCGGCCGAAAGCAGACCTAGCCTAGTGGCGTTCCAGTCCAATTCGGCGCGCGCCGCTCCGTCGCTGACGTCTGAAGTGCTTCGGCTGATACCACGACGTCGGGATACCCATAACTACTCCCACGTAGATGGTTAGTGCGTATAGGCTCGTAGCCAGACTCAGATCAAATACCAAGATCTCGTTAAGCGTGTTAAGTATCCGCGAACGCCGAACAGGGCCAGGCCCACCTGTCTCCTAGGTGGTCTCAACCTGCCCTGTCGCTCCGCCACAAAGTAACAGTCGAGGGCCGTCGGGAACCCAGGCCCACCTCTACCGGGATGGAACCACCTGTCCTTTCAGCCCCCTCGTCAGAATCACTTGCGGGTACTCAATGAGCTGACCCGACTTTAGTCACCATCTGTATAGTATGTATGTATGTATAGTATATACCCGTGATCACCTCCCAAGTGATCACGGCCCGATAGTATAGCAAGGCAGACTGACAAGAATGTAGGGCCAATGATGATAAACTAGCATCCTATACTAAGCATTTAGGATTGCAGGTAAGGTATCAACAGATGTAGCGACAATGTCAGGCTATGCATCAGAATAGGATTAACGAAAGCAGTAACATGCTACACTACTCTAATGCAAGCAGTATAGAGTAGAATAGGCGATGTCTGGTGATCAAGGGGGGGGGGGGCTTGCCTGGTTGCTCAGACAAGGAGGGGTCGTCGGTGACGTAGTCGTACACGGTGGCATCAGCGTCGGTCTCGTAGTCTACCGAAGATAAGAGGGGGAAGAAACAATGAATACAATGCAAACATAAACACGACGATGCGTGACGTAACAATGAGCGGTGCTAGGTGTGCCCTAACGTGGTATGAGGTGGTACCGGTTAAGGGGGGAAACATCCGGGAAAGTATTCCCGGTGTTTCGCATTTTCGGGCACAGGAGCCGGAGGGGGAAAGTTGCGAGTTCGATAGGTTAGGGGTGTGTGGCGGACGAACGGACTGCGTATCCGGATTCGTCTCGTCGTTCTGAGCAACTTTCATGTTGAAAATATTTTAATCCGAGTTACGGATTAAAAGATATGATTTTTAAAAGATTTTAACAATTTTGGAATTTAATTATTTATTTAATTAATTCGAAAAAAATGTATTTATGACGTCAGCATGATGTCATGCTGACATCAGCAGTCAACAGGGGTTGACTGAGTCAACCCTGACAGGTGGGTCCCGTTCGTCATACACTGTTAACTAATTAACCTAATTAAGTTTAATTAACAGTAGTTAATTAGGTTAATTAGTTATTAGGTTAATTAACCAGGATTAATTAGATTAATTATTTACTTAATTAATTGACTAATTAATTAATTAATTAGTTTTTATTCATTTTTTTATATAAATCTCATTTTCCTTTTCTTTTTATTTAAAAGTTCTGTGGGGGGGTGGGGCCCCAATGTCATAGGCAGGGGCCGGTCCAGTCAGCCTGGCTGACCGAGTCAACAGACCGGCCGGGCCCCTAGGGCCCACGGGTCAGTGACCCAGGGGTGGCCCCGGGTCGGCCACGTCGGCGGCCGGCGTTGGGGAACTCCGGTGGCCGTTCCGCGGCGGAGGGGGCGCCGGACCTCACCGGAATTCGTCATCCGGTGGCCAAAAGGGGCGCGGGCGGTTGCGTTCGAACGGGGCGACGACGACGCGCCCAACGGTGGCAGTGGCACGGCCGGACTCGGCCGGAAACGGCGCCGGCGAGCGGCGGAGGCTGCGGGGTGGTTCGGGCGCGAGACGACCCGGCGACCACGGGCATAACGGGAAGGCCAGGGGGGTGCGCGACGCGCTGAGCACGAGGGGCTCGGCCCCGTGACCATTTGGTCACCGGAAGGGCGCCGGCGACGAGGTCCGCGACGGGAGGGCGCTCGGGTGCGGAGGGGGGAACGAGGGGGAAGAGGAGATCGATCCCAGGGGGATCGGGGGAGCGAAGGGGGGGGGGAGAGCTCACGGTGGGGGGGGCGTAGGGTCCGGGAAACGGGCTCGGGGGCGGTCGGAGGCGACCGGCGAGGAGGAGGGCGGGGAGGCGGCCGACGGCGACGGGATCCGTCGAGGTGGGGGGGGGGTCGGGGACGACCCCGCGGCGGCGAGGGGGCCTTGCGCCCAGCGCGGCAGGTCGGGGAGGTGCGGACGGGGCGGCGGGGGTCGCCAGCGTCGGGGGGGGGGCGACGGGATCGGGCAGCTCCCGATCCGGACGGCGCGGGGGAGGAGAAGGAGGGGATCGGGGGGGGAGGAGTGAGGTGGGTCGTGGGTTAGGGTTTCCTCCCTGGTGGGGATATGGAGGGGGCTGGGTCGGCCGGCTGGGCCTTTGCCCAGTTGGGCTGGCCAGCTGGGCCACAGATGGCCCAGTGGGGGGGGTGCCTCTTTTTTTTATTTTTAGTTAGATTTGTTTTCTGTTTTTTTTATACTTTGCTTTCTTTTAGTTTCCTATTATTTTAGTTTTAGTAAATTACCAAAGTGGCACCTAAATAGGATTTTACAAATTATGCCACTGCCACAATAGTTTAATACTTATAACAATTTAGTTTTGAAAATGTTTATTATTTTTAAAGCATTAAAATAATTGTTTTTTCTACTCTTTTATTCATTTAACAGTATTTAAACATTTTATAAAAGTGTGGTTTCTCCACCATAATTATCTATGCAATATTTGGTTCACTCCGAACCTTTTAGTTTTAATATTTGAAAACTTTTATTGTTTGCCTATTTTTGAATTTGAATTTGAATCGGTTTCGAACTAACTCGAGATTAGCAACTATAAACAAGGTGACGTGGCACCATTAGCAGAGGATCACTGTAGCTTAATTACCCGGGCGTCACAATTCTCCTCCACTACAAGAAATCTCGTCCCGAGATTTAAGCGGTGGAGCAAGGGGCGAAGGTGTTGGTAGCGAAAAACCTAACGAGTCTTCTCGGTCTTGGCTTCCCTTTCGAAGAGGTTGATCCCTTTCGTTGATGTCTTCATTTCACTGCTTCAAGTCACCATGATCAATTTGTCATCCTTTCTTCGGGATCTCCATCGTACTTACGAATAGGTAAGGGGCAGCTCTACAACGATAGGATGTTACAAGGGAAAATCTTCTGGGGGTTTCCCAAGTATGAACATATGAGTATCTCTCGAGTTGAACAAATGAAACACATCGAGAGCAAAGTAAGACGGTGCAATAAGAAGCTTCAAGCGGATAGGCAATCGTTCATTGCCTGAAACAGGGTGTGAATGGGGTTCAGAGCAACAGGAATAAGTATTGTGTCCGATACCAGAATTGATCACTAGGAAGGTGGCTCGCAAATTACATACGAAGTCAAGCTATAGGAATAACTTTGGCAACAGGGTGTATAGGAGAGTCAGGTTTCGATCCTGTGAAACTGTGGGTTATGGGCCCACCATGTGGTTCTTTTTTTTTATAGGAGCAGTGACATCTTGCACGGTCATGATAGCAAGGCATGTCAGGGAGTACCATGTCAGCTATGTCGGCAACAACGTTGGTACCAAGGGCGAGGGACGAAGAGAACCATTTTCCTGCTCGTTGAAACGAGGCGGACCAATAGGCAAGGTTCCCGTCCATCGGTGGTTACCGGAATGTCATCAACAATAGTAACAAGGTCTTGCTGACCGAGTTGTACATCGAGGTGTTTGCACAAGTAGTGGATTATTACTGCTTATATCATATAGATCATAGAAAAGGTTTAAACAAACCAATGGAAGGAAAATATGATCATCAGATTAAACAGAACAATGGAAAGGAAAATATGTTTAAACACATATTTCGAGGGTATATCCTTCCCAAGGACAAGTAGAGCAAGATATCCATGACAGGATATAAAGTAGAAAACCATTTAGGTAAGGGGGGAGGAATCTCATGACATTACCCATACAACGGTGTTCGGATAATTGAGCAAGAAACATTTAGCATTGGGCTTCGGATGTTCTTGTTGAAAATCAGAGTATCGCAGACATGCTTCGAGATAGCATTGACATGGCCTTCAGGTGAAGATCAGACTTTGGAATCACGAAGGATCCATCTGGAATAACTTGTAGAATAAGTCTTACAATTTCCTCATGGATGAATGGATAACCTTGCTGAAAAGGAATCTATATTGATAGGTCCTCCAGCCGGGGGGGGGGGTGCTAGGCATGACATCATGTTACCGGGTCATCAAAGGATCAATATCATAACTCTTGGAAAGTTGTCCTAACCATCATATCTGACGGAGATTCAGGTATGATTGGTGTCAGGATACCTCAGGCTCAGGATGCCTGAGAAGAAAGGTGCAACACCAATTGACGGGATGACACTGTAAGATTCTCGGGAAATGAACTATGAAGTGACTTGCGTTAACAAGAGTTCATCATTAACCCAAGGAGAGGACAAGGAGGTGTCTGGTGAACTCAACGGCAATTCACCGAGATTCCCAAAAGATGGATTTCCACCATTAAGTGAACAAGGAGATAACATTTGTCAGATCAAATGACATAAGGAAGTATGCTCGAGGAAAACATACACAATTAAACATTGGTTGAAAGGTGCGCCCGAAATGTGGATTGGGTTGCACGACCAATGTCAGAATGGTGATTTAATTAGCGAAGGACTTAGAATGAACTATCGATCATTAACTTCAAAGTAATAGGGTTGCTAGAAGTGCATAATCCAAACAACACCGTTCACTTGTGGGTACCCCGGTTGGAATCAACACGAGGACCAAGAAAGAATGGTGATGGTGAGAAGTATCATTATAGCAAGAATTCTTAAGAGGTGGAGCAATCCTCACAACATTCTTAACATCAAAGATGGTAATACTCCGCGGTAGAATATAACATAAGTTGGATAGCAAGGAACTCAAGGTATAACAACAAACATGAACAAGCTTGTGTTGGTGGGAAGGCAATAAAGTGGTCGATGATAATACAATTCATCGAGGCAAGGATGGTATTTCTTATCATGAATCCAATTGATATCCTGGATGAGCTCAGAATGTTGATGATCACGACACCTTTGTCGCGAGAGTTCATGAAGATGTAATCGATCAGCGACGACATCAAGTCAAAGTAATGATGAAGTGAAAGGTTATTGGAACCAAGGGTACGACACAACTCGAAACCAAGCTGGTTGTTTAAGGTGAAAGGGTATGACGAGGAGGATCGGCGTAAGGTTAGTTCATCGTCGAAAATTGTGCTCCGAGAAGAAGGACCGGGTAGCACAGTTAAAATCATCACGACAATGATATAGCCAAACAGGCTAGGAATGGCGTGAACGGGTACAAACTCGTACTTATAGAAGCTTACTGAAGAGTTGTTGAACCGTAGTGCGGACTCAGTTCAGTTATCGGTGTCTTTGAGTGTTTAATAACTCAGAGCCCGCGAAAAATTGGAATCAGTGGGAAGGTAGAACTTGATGAAGAACTCATAAGGAGTTATGCAGTTCCATGATAATCTCGAGATACCATGGGGGTAATACTCGACACAAGATCAAAGTAAAGGTGGGACTGGTGTATTGATCCATAGAAGATAATTGTTTTAACTTGTCCGAGAAATGAGATCAAAGAAGAACAATCATGGTCGGAACCACGGTTGCAAAAGGCCAGATCCTAGATATAAGATGAACTTATACCAAAGGAATAATTTATTTAAAAGAAGCTTTAATGATAAGATCTACATCGTGTCCATGGGCATGAACACAAAGTTCAAGGTCGACTCCCACTTCTTCAATGTATAATCTTCCATTCACTTCTCGCTTTGATAAGGGCATTAGTGTTGAAAGTTTTACCTGGTGAAATACCAGATGAGTATGACTCGTGAAATCTTCCGAGTTCACACATATTAAGGAAGGCATAGGTTCAACCCATCCGGGCATGTTACGAACATATACCACAAACTTCGGGGTAATTAATACAGGCTCGAAAGTAGAGCATTGTTGGTCAAGCAGAGGATACAATGTACCAAAGGCATTATGTATCAGGGGAAAGAGCTCACAAGGTGATTAATTATGAAGGACATAAAATCCAACAAAGGAACCGATGGTCCACAACGGAGCTGGTGTGGGTATCGATACTCTATCAAAGGAAGAAGGAATGCAAGTGCACCGGATTATAGAAACAACTGACTAACTCAATTGTCAAATGCAAAGGAATTATGATTCCCAAATCAAGGGATCAGAAGCAATGCTCTGATTAGGGGTGGATAAGTTGAATAGCCTTAGGGTACAATCAAAGACAATTCGATTGGTCGAGAACCAATTCCAGTTAAAAGAATGGCAGCTCAGCCGGAAAAGTAATTTATAAGGATCAATGATGATTGCGTGTATTCGCAAACATATTGAGTCAATAGACCCAAAATGATAATGACAAGGAATGTCAATAAGACTACGAGACTTATGGGATTAACCATAATGCGAGCAAGCAAGAATTTCAAGAGCCAAAGGCTCCAAAGGATTTTTAGAAGATCGAATAATATTTCGAAGACTTTTGTGAAACTCATGAACAACTGGGGATGAGCGGATACTCGATAATTGCAATAATTAACCGTAGGGGTATTCAGGTGACAAAGAACAGCAAGGCAGTAAGCTCAAAGGATTATCGAAACAACGACGAGTTTTCAGGTTATCTTGTAATAACAAGACCAACTGGGGATGAATGTAAGAATAACAACTGCAAGTAGTTATCCATAAGGGTTTGCGGTGGAAGGGGAATTGCAAACGCGATGAACACAAGTTCTCGGGTTAACAGCGGAGAGTATCTTCAGGGTCTTCTGGTGCAGCAGGCGATCATCAGTAACAAGGGGCTCTCCGGGTGAAAGTGATAACGAGATCCTATTGTTAGATTTAGTAAACTTCATTTAACCCGAATAGAGGAGAGATCAGCGTCCCAGAGTAAAGGTCGAGGAGTAAAAGATCCTAGTACCACCCGATGGCGACGTGGGCCCGTAAGGCACACAGCCATGTTAGTAAAAGTTTTGTAATGTCTAGACTCGACTTCGGCCAAGGAGTTGGAAGGGGGATTCCTACAGGCAGTCGGCTCTGATACCAACTTGTGACGCCCCCGATTCAATCGTACACTAATCATGCACGCAAATGTGTACGATCAAGATCAGGGACTCACGGGAAGATATCACAACACAACTCTACAAATAAAATAAGTCATACAAGCATCATAATACAAGCCAGGGGCCTCGAGGGCTCGAATACAAGTGCTCGATCATAGACGAGTCAGCGGAAGCAACAATATCTGAGTACAGACATAAGTTAAACAAGTTTGCCTTAAGAAGGCTAGCACAAACTGGGATACAGATCGAAAGAGGCGCAGGCCTCCTGCCTGGGATCCTCCTAAACTACTCCAGGTCGTCGTCAGCGGGCAGCACGTAGTAGTAGGCACCTCCGGTGTAGTAGGGGTCGTCGTCGACGGTGGCGTCTGGCTCCTGGACTCCAGCATCTGGTTGCGACAACCAGAAAGAAGGAAAGGGGAAAAAGGGGGAGAAAGCAACCGTGAGTACTCATCCAAAGTACTCGCAAGCAAGGAACTACACTACATATGCATGGGTATATGTGTAAGGAGGCCATATCAGTGGACTGAACTGCAGAATGCCAGAATAAGAGGGGGATAGCTAATCCTGTCGAAGACTACGCTTCTGGCAGCCTCCGTCTTGCAGCATGTAGAAGAGAGTAGATTGAAGTCCTCCAAGTAGCATCTCCAAGTAGCATCTCCAGTAGCATCTCCAGGCATCTCCAGTAGCATCGCATAGCATAATCCTACCCGGCGATCCTCTCCTCGTACCCTGAGGAAAGCGATCACCGGGTTGTCTGTGGAACTTGGAAGGGTGTGTTTTATTAAGTATCCGGTTCTAGTTGTCATAAGGTCAAGGTACAACTCCAAGTCGTCCTGTTACCGAAGATCACGGCTATTCGAATAGATTAACTTCCCTGCAGGGGTGCACCACATAACCCAACACGCTCGATCCCATTTGGCCGGACACACTTTCCTGGGTCATGCCCGGCCTCGGAAGATCAACACGTCGCAGCCCCACCTAGGCACAACAGAGAGGCCAGCACGCCGGTCTAAACCTAAGCGCACAGGGGTCTGGGCCCATCGCCCATAGCACACCTGCACGTTGCGAGGGCGGCCGAAAGCAGACCTAGCCTAGTGGCGTTCCAGTCCAATTCGGCGCGCGCCGCTCCGTCGCTGACGTCTGAAGTGCTTCGGCTGATACCACGACGTCGGGATACCCATAACTACTCCCACGTAGATGGTTAGTGCGTAAAGGATCGTAGCCGACTCGGATCAAATACCAAGATCTCGTTAAGCGTGTTAAGTATCCGCGAACGCCGAACAGGGCCAGGCCCACCTGTCTCCTAGGTGGTCTCAACCTGCCCTGTCGCTCCGCCACAAAGTAACAGTCGAGGGCCGTCGGGAACCCAGGCCCACCTCTACCGGGATGGAACCACCTGTCCTTTCAGCCCCCTCGTCAGAATCACTTGCGGGTACTCAATGAGCTGACCCGACTTTAGTCACCATCTGTATAGTAGGTATATATGTATAGTATATACCCGTGATCACCTCCCAAGTGATCACGGCCCGATAGTATAGCAAGGCAGACTGACAAGAATGTAGGGCCAATGATGATAAACTAGCATCCTATACTAAGTATTTAGGATTGCAAGTAAGGTATCAACAGATGTAGCAACAATGTCAGGCTATGCATCAGAATAGGATCAACGGAAAGCAGTAACATGCTACACTACTCTAATGCAAGCAGTATAGAGTAGAATAGGCGATATCTGGTGATCAAGGAGGGGGGGGCTTGCCTGGTTGCTCAGACAAGGAGGGGTCGTCGGTGACGTAGTCGTACACGGTGGCATCAGCGTCGGTCTCGTAGTCTACCGGAGATAAGAGGGGGAAGAAACAATGAATACAATGCAAACATAAACACGACGATGCGTGACGTGACAATGAGCGGTGCTAGGTGTGCCCTAACGTGGTATGAGGTGGTACCGGTTAAGGGGGGAAACATCCGGGAAAGTATTCCCGGTGTTTCGCGTTTTCAGGCACAGGAGCCGGAGGGGGAAAGTTGCGAGTTCGATAGGTTAGGGGTGTGTGGCGGACGAACGGACTGCGTATCCGGATTCGTCTCGTCGTTCTGAGCAACTTTCATGTTGAAAATATTTTAATCCGAGTTACGGATTAAAAGATATGATTTTTAAAAGATTTTAACAATTTTGGAATTTAATTATTTATTTAATTAATTCGAAAAAAAAGTATTTATGACGTCAGCATGATGTCATGCTGACGTCAGCAGTCAACAGGGGTTGACTGAGTCAACCCTGACAGGTGGGTCCCGTTCGTCATACACTGTTAACTAATTAACCTAATTAAGTTTAATTAACAGTAGTTAATTAGGTTAATTAGTTATTAGGTTAATTAACCAGGATTAATTAGATTAATTATTTACTTAATTAATTGACTAATTAATTAATTAATTAGTTTTTATTCATTTTTTTATATAAATCTCATTTTCCTTTTCTTTTTATTTAAAAGTTCTATGGGGGGTGGGGCCCCAATGTCATAGGCAGGGGCCGGTCCAGTCAGCCTGGCTGACCGAGTCAACAGACCGGCCGGGCCCCTAGGGCCCACGGGTCAGTGACCCAGGGGTGGCCCCGGGTCGGCCACGTCGGCGGCCGGCGTTGGGGAACTCCGGTGGCCGTTCCGCGGCGGAGGGGGCGCCGGACCTCACCGGAATTCGTCATCCGGTGGCCAAAAGGGGCGCGGGCGGTTGCGTTCGAACGGGGCGACGACGACGCGCCCAACGGTGGCAGTGGCACGGCCGGACTCGGCCGGAAACGGCGCCGGCGAGCGGCGGAGGCTGCGGGGTGGTTCGGGCGCGAGACGACCCGGCGACCACGGGCATAACGGGAAGGCCAGGGGGGTGCGCGACGCGCTGAGCACGAGGGGCTCGGCCCCGTGACCATTTGGTCACCGGAAGGGCGCCGGCGACGAGGTCCGCGACGGGAGGGCGCTCGGGTGCGGAGGGGGGAACGAGGGGGAAGAGGAGATCGATCCCAGGGGGATCGGGGGAGCGAAGGGGGGGGGAGAGCTCACGGTGGGGGGGGCGTAGGGTCCGGGAAACGGGCTCGGGGGCGGTCGGAGGCGACCGGCGAGGAGGAGGGCGGGGAGGCGGCCGACGGCGACGGGATCCGTCGAGGTGGGGGGGGGTCGGGGACGACCCCGCGGCGGCGAGGGGGCCTTGCGCCCAGCGCGGCAGGTCGGGGAGGTGCGGACGGGGCGGCGGGGGTCGCCGGCGTCGGGGGGGGGGGGGCGACGGGATCGGGCAGCTCCCGATCCGGACGGCGCGGGGGAGGAGAAGGAGGGGATCGGGGGGGGGAGGAGGGAGGTGGGTCGTGGGTTAGGGTTTCCTCCCTGGGGGGGATATGGAGGGGGCTGGGTCGGCGGGCTGGGCCTTTGCCCAGTTGGGCTGGCCAGCTGGGCCACAGATGGCCCAGTGGGGGGGGTGCCTCTTTTTTTTATTTTTAGTTAGATTTGTTTTCTGTTTTTTTATACTTTGCTTTCTTTTAGTTTCCTATTATTTTAGTTTTAGTAAATTACCAAAGTGGCACCTAAATAGGATTTTACAAATTATGCCACTGCCACAATAGTTTAATACTTATAACAATTTAGTTTTGAAAATGTTTATTATTTTTAAAGCATTAAAATAATTGTTTTTTCTACTCTTTTATTCATTTAACAGTATTTAAACATTTTATAAAAGTGTGGTTTCTCCACCATAATTATCTATGCAATATTTGGTTCACTCCGAACCTTTTAGTTTTAATATTTGAAAAGTTTTATCGTTTGCCTGATTTTGAACTTGAATTTGAATCGGTTTCGAACTAACTCGAGATTAGCAACTATAAACAAGGTGACGTGGCACCATTAGCAGAGGATCACTGTAGCTTAATTACCCGGGCGTCACACATGGCGATGTGACCTGTGAGTATTAATCACATGGCGATGTGAACTAGATTATTGACTCTAGTGCAAGTGGGAGACTGTTGGAAATATGCCCTAGAGGCAATAATAAATTAGTTATTATTATATTTCCTTGTTTATGATAATCGTTTATTATCCATGCTATAATTGTATTGAAAGGAAACTCGGATACATGTGAGGGTACATAGACAACACCATGTCCCTAGTAAGCCTCTAGTTGACTAGCTCGTTGATCAACAGATGGTTACGGTTTCCTGACCATGGACATTGGATGTCGTTGATAACGGGATCACATCATTAGAAGAATGATGTGATGGACAAGACCCAATCATAAGCCTAGCACAAAGATCGTAGTTCGTATGCTAAAGCTTTTCTAATGTCAAGTATCATTTCCTTAGACCATGAGATTGTGCAACTCTCGGATACCGTAGGAATGCTTTGGGTGTACCAAACGTCACAACGTAACCGGGTGGCTATAAAGGTGCACTACAGGTATCTCCGAAAGTGTCTGTTGGGTTGGCACGAATCGAGACTGGGATTTGTCACTCCGTGTAAACGGAGAGGTATCTCTGGGCCCACTCGGTAGGACATCATCATAATGTGCACAATGTGACCAAGGGGTTGATCACGGGATGATGTGTTACGGAACGAGTAAAGAGACTTGCCGGTAACGAGATTGAACAAGGTATCGGTATACCGACGATCGAATCTCGGGCAAGTACTATACCGCTAGACAAAGGGAATTGTATACGGGATCGATTGAGTCCTTGACATTGTGGTTCATCCGATGAGATCATCGTGGAACATGTGGGAGCCAACATGGGTATCCAGATCCCGCTATTGGTTATTGATCGGAGAACGTCTCGGTCATGTCTACATGGTTCCCGAACCCGTAGGGTCTACACACTTAAGGTTCGATGACGCTAGGGTTATAAAGGAAGTTTGTATGTGGTTACCGAATGTTGTTCGGAGTCCCGGATGAGATCCCGGACGTCACGAGGAGTTCCGGAATGGTCCGGAGGTAAAGATTTATATATGGGAAGTCCTGTTTTGGTCACCGGAAAAGTTTCGGGTTTTATCGGTAACGTACCGGGACCACCGGGAGGGTCCCGGGGGTCCACAAAGTGGGGCCACCGGCCCCGGAGGGCTGCATGGGCCAAGTGTGGGATGGGACCAGCCCCAGGTGGGCTGGTGCGCCCCCCCCCCACAAGGGCCCAAGGCGCCTAGGGTTTAGGGAGGGGTGCTTCCACCTTACTTGGGGGGCAAGTTTCCCCCCTCTCCCCCCTTGGCCGCCACCCTTAGATGGGATTGGGGCTTTCGCACCCCTTGGGGTAGAAACCCTAGAGGGGGTGCACCCCCTCCCTCTCCCCTATATATAGTTGAGGTCTTGAGGGCTGCCAACACAAGAGTTTTGACCTCTCCCTGGCGCAGCCCTACCTCTCTCCCTTCTCCTCTCCCGCGATGCTTGGCGAAGCCCTGCGGGATGGCTACGCTCCTCCACCACCATCACGCCATTGTGCTGCTGCTGGACGGAGTCTTCCTCAACCTCTCCCTCTCTCCTTGCTGTATCAAGGCGTGGGAGACGTCACCGGGCTGTACGTGTGTTGAACGTGGAGGTGCCGTCCGTTCGGCACTAGGATCTCCGGTGATTTGGATCACGATGAGTACGACTCCTTCAACTCCGTTCTCTTGAACGCTTCCGCTTAGCGATCTACAATGGTATGTAGATGCACTCTCCTTCCCCTCGTTGTTGGTTTCTCCATAGATAGATCTTGGTGACATGTAGGAAAAAATTTGAATTTCTGCTACGTTCCCCAACAGAGGGGACACAGCCACACGATCGCCGAGGCCGAAGCTGCACGGCAGAGGACGCTGGCAGCAGGGGATGCCAGAGAGACGCGGGCCCGAGGCAACCGGGACTGGAGCAGCACCAGCAATGATCCGCCGCGAGGAGCACCGTGCCAGCCACACCACAAAAGCATCGATGCCTCCACATGAGATATGTCATCGTGACTCGAGGGAAGGGAGGGCCGTCGGAGATGAAGGGGGGCGCCTGCATGGAAGGCAGGACGCGGACGCATCCGCCTCCAGCCGCAGGCCTCACGCCCGGCAACAACACCAACAGGGCTGGGTCACGCCATCGTGGAGAGGGAGGCTGCAAAGGGGGGCGCCCATGGAAAGGCCAGGAGTGCCGGATCAGCCGCTGGCCGGTAAGTTTGGGGAGCAATTGGTGGAGGGCACCCAAGAGACGTCAGACGGGATCTCGGGGACCCGCGGCGCAGGCGAAGAGGAGGAGGCGCGTGAGGGGGGACGTCCACAGTGGCCAAAGGCGGGCGGAGGGGGAGGGGCGAGGCTGGCCGGAGCCGCACGGGCCAGGCCGGCGAGGGACCAGAGCCAGCGTCACCGGGCCAGCAGGCAGCCGCCGGGAGGGGGGTATGCGGGTTGGAGGTTGGGGAATTGGGGGCGTGAGGATCAGATCCGCCCTGCCGCCACCTTCCTGGGGTCTGGCACGGCTTCGCCGGCCGGCCCTCCGGCGGCGGCGGCGCGGGGTGGGGCTAGGGGAGGGGCCTCGTTGGCTACGGCTATGATTCCCCCGTGCCACCCGAGATGGGCGACGCGGGGGTGGGAGACTTCTCGAGGGGGTCGACGGAACCCAGCACCACGTACCGGAGTCTATAGATATGCTAAGATTATTTAGAACTGCACTTTCATAGTTGCTTTGGCTGCCCATTTTTCGTTTGTTCATGTATTTGCACTTGTGGTGATGTACGGGATTATAGATCATGATGACGTGGTCTCAAATCTGAAGGTCATCCTGATCTTGATACTAGTTTTATGTTCTTATGTATTTTGCATTATTTCTCACAAGTTAGCATTTGTCTGCTTTTGACCAAGCGCGGTAGATAGTGGCGTATGCCTTCCTTTATATGATGCTCTCAAACATATATTCTTTTCGAAAAGGACTCGAACATATTTGTGAGTTAGATATGATGTTCTCAACACAATTTCTTGTTATGACATGTTGCTTGGCAAGTTGTTTGAGTATTTTATTCGTATGTTGATGTCATGCCTTTCTCTTAATAAAAACTAGGTTGATTAAAATAGACTAATTTGTATACATAGGAAAGAGTGCACCTGAAGTGCCAATGCATTTGTAAGTATGTGAACTCTTTGAAAATTACTTGTTTTTTAGTTATGAAAGTGTTATGATCATCAGTGGAGATGAGGATTAGGTAAATCAATTGTACATACCAAAAATCAAAACGACTAGATCCCCAAGGAACTACCAGAGACACAACTCCACACGCCCTTCGCAGACGATAAACACACCAATGGAATGGGTATAGGATGGGGATGACATTATTCCTATAGAGGGACGGTGCCCCGCCTCGCCTCCCTAACCAAGACTCTAAGACAAGCCAAGACCCATCGCCGCCCACTTCTCCGATAACCAGACCAAGACGGGTCGTCGCCGAAGGTAGCCAACACACTGTAGTTGAGCCGCCAGCCCAGACCAGCCGCTAACGCACACGCACCGCGTTGTTGGGAAACATGGTAGAAAACAAAACAAAAATTGTCCTACGGATCAAGGTTTTGGATCACTATGTAGATGCAGGGTTAGATCGGATCATTGCCAACTTAGAGTTGTAGCGAAAGAAAAATTGGAGTAGATCGTTAATGAAGTCCCTTGAATCATTCACGGACGATTGCCCACGTAAGGGCTTCATGATTAGGCGGCGCTTCGCCATCCAGAGCTTCACGTCATCTGAGAACTAGAGGAGGGAGAAGAGGACCTCACAAGGCTTCCCTATTATGAGGACTAGAGAAAACTAAAACTACGTCAAGTCTAGGTCAAGAACTAGAACAAGAGAGAACGAGGGGTGCACCTGGATTCAAGGGACTTGTGTGCTCCAAAGGCGGGCGCTCCTCACACACACACACACACACACACACATATATATAGGTGTAGGGGAGGGAGCGCCGACTTAGGGAGGGCTCCCCCTTGGCGTGCCGGCCTGTGGAGAGGAGTCCCTCTCCAACTCCAATTCCCCCTCCCCCCAAAGCTTGTCCTACAAGCTAGGGGGCGTGTCCACCTTATATGGACCATAGGGTCGATTAACTCTCCCCTATGAGGCCTTTAGCAATTTTGTTTAGCCTATAGCCCCTAAATAAATCCTAGGGGGATTTCGGTAATTACTGAAGCCCTCTCATATTTATATTAGGTCCCCGGAAAGTTTTTTCACCCATCCAGCAATTCCCGCTATTACCTGGTATGGCCTGAAACTCTTCCGGTAACTCTTAAACGCATCCAATAACTCTGAAAGGCTTATGTTTCTCAAAACTATTTCTTTTATTCTTGGAACTTTTTCAAAAATATTTTCTCATATTCCTAACTCCTATAGAACTTAACATATCGTAATCCCTTAAGTGTGTGACCTTGCAGGTTCGGTGAAATATAGACATGAATGAAAACACTTTTGTTCAACGATCAATAGAAGAGCTGTGGACATCCGTGTTGACCTCTATACTCACACGAAAGATATTCGAGGAATACTTTGGTAATTTTATGTTATTCCTTTTGCTTTGTGATACGTTAAAAAAACTGTGTTGAGATATATCGGTATCCTGTGAATCAACACATGCTCACTATATCGGTCTTCCTTGTTATCGATTTTGTTCTCTTTTTTCATTCTTGTGTTCTGGCATCCCCATGATAAATTCACGCTTTGTCTAGCCACATGATGATGAATTCCTCACACTGAAAGGGCCCTAAGAATATCTCTCCATCGTCGGAGGAGCAAATCCTAGTCTCGAGCTACTGATGACCCACAAGTATAGGGGATCTATCGTAGTCCTTTCGATAAGTAAGAGTGTCGAACCCAACAAGGAGCATAAGGAAATGATAAGCGGTTTTCAGCAAGGTATTCTCTGCAAGTACTGAAATAAGTGGTAACAGATAGTTTTGTGATAGGATAAATTGTAACGAGCAACAAGTAACAAAAGTAAATAAAGTGCAGCAAGGTGGCCCAATCCTTTTTGTAGCAAAGGGCAAGCCTGGACAAACTCTTATAATAGGAAAAGCGCTCCCAAGGACACATGGGAATATCGTCAAGCTAGTTTTCATCACGCTCATATGATTCGCGTTCGGTACTTTGATAATTTGATATGTGGGTGGACCAGTGCTTGGGTACTGCCCTTACTTGGACAAGCATCCCACTTATGATTAACCTCTATTGCAAGCATCCGCAACTACAACAAAAGTATTAAGGTAAACCTAACCATAGCATGAAACATATGGATCCAAATCAGCCCCTTACGAAGCAACGCATAAACTAGGGTTTAAGCTTCTGTCACTCTAGCAACCCATCATCTACTTATTACTTCCCAATGCCTTCTTCTAGGCCCAAATAATGGTGAAGTGTTATGTAGTCGACGTTCACATAACACCACTAGAGGTTAGACAACATACATCTTATCAAAATATCGAACGAATACCAAATTCACATAACTACTAATAGCAAGACTTCTCCCTTGTCCTCAGGAACAAACGTAATTACTCACAAAGCATATTCATGTTCATAATCAGAGGGGTAATAATATGCATAAAGGATCTGAACATAAGATCTTCCACCAAATAAACCAACTAGCATCAACTACAAGGAGTAATCAACACTACTAGCAACCTACTAGCACCAATCCCGGACTTGGAGACAAGAATTGGATACAAGAGATGAACTAGGGTTTGGAGATGAGATGGTGCTGGTGAAGATGTTGATGGAGATTGCCCTCTCCCGATGAGAGGAGCGTTGGTGATGATGATGGTGATGATTTCCCCCTCTCGGAGGGAAGTGTCCCCGGCAGAATAGCTCTGCCAGAGCCCTAGATTGGTTCCGCCAAGGTTCCGCCTCGTGGTGGCGGAGTCTCGTCCCGAAAGGTTGCCTTGTATTTTTTTCTCATCAAAAGACTTCATATAGGAGAAGATGGGCGTCGGAGAGCCACCAGGGGGCCCATGAGGTAGGGGGCGCGCCCCCCACCCTCATGAGCAGGGTGTGGTCCCCCTGGCCTTCATCTTTGGTGACGATTTTTCTTTATTTATTTTAAGACATTCCGTGGAGTTTCAGGACTTTTGGAGTTGCGCAGAATAGTCCTTCAATATTTGCTCCTTTTCCAGCCCAGAATTCCAGCTGTCGGCATTCTCCCTCTTCATGTAAACCTTGTAAAATAACAGAGAATAGCCATAAGTATTGTGACATAACGTGAAATAACAGCCCATAATGCAATAAATATTGACATAAAAGCATGATGCAAAATGGACGTATCAGCTACCCAGTCCCTCGTCATACATTTTCGATGAACCCATAAGTTGTCGTTATGATCACCCTATTACGGATCTCGTTGGAACAACCCCAAAGTGCAACGTCCGATATGGAGTGAGTCGATACTCTCATGGTTTAAGGAATCCTGCATACATTAACTCATGTGTTATGAACTATAGACTTCAGACGATATAATCTCTAAGAGTGCGTTTGGTTGCCCACATAAGGCCCAACCAGGCCCGCGCGGGAATAAATCGGGTTGTTTAGTTGACCTGTATACACTATTCGTCCTGCACGGCATGAACTTTAAAACACTCCTAGCCAGGCCCGGGACCTACGCCTAGATCGGTAGTTTCTCCAAAGCTAGGGAGGGGAACATGGTGCTCAGCTCCTGCGACCAGGGAGATGGCGCGAGCTTGCGTGTGTCTCCAAAAATCAATGGGAGGATTTCGGCTCACCTCCGGCCGATTCGGTCACCCTATATAGCCCCCATCCTCTCACCGCCTAAAGCCCCGCGACCCTTCTCCCCCCCCTTTCGATCTTTCCCGCCGGCACGCACCAGCACCGACGACCAGGTAAGCGGAGCTCCTTCACCAGCTGGTGGTGGACGGCGGCGACGACTCCTGTCCTCAACTTCTCTGACCCATCCCGCGTCCCCCCTCCCCCCCGAGAGTTGCAGCCATAGCCTCTGTGAGTCCAATGACCTCTTTCTCTATGTTTGTTCAAGCTAGATCTGAGAGGATGTGGTATAGGCTTAGATGTGCAAGCATGTGGTAGGGTTGATTTGTGCATTGATCTTTGAGCAAATGCTAGGTTTTGATGTAGTGGTGTCTATTTGTGTTGCATCTATGTAGATTGAGTAGTATGATAATGATGAAACCTGTGGATTCATAGCTAGTTGTGTAGGATTTGTAGCATGCTAGAGTAGCTATTTTGTGATGAACACAATGGATTCATAGCTAGTTCTGATTGAAGGAAATATGCCCTAGAGGCAATAATAAAGTTATTATTTATTTCCTCATGTCATGATAAATGTTTATTATTCATGCTAGAATTGTATTAACCGGAAACATAATACATGTGTGAATACATAGACAAACTTAACGTCACTAGTATGCCTCTACTTGACTAGCTCATTAATCAAAGATGGTTGTGTTTCCTAACCATAGACATGTGTTGTCATTTGATTAACGGGATCACATCATTAGAAGAATGATGTGATTGACTTGACCCATTCCGTTAGCTTAGCACTTGATCGTTTAGTATGTTGCTATTGCTTTCTTCATGACTTATACAAAGTTCCTACAACTATGAGATTATGCAACTCCCGTTTACCAGAGGAACACTTTGTGTGCTACCAAACGTCACAACGTAACTGGGTGATTATAAAGGAGCTCTACAGGTGTCTCCAAAGGTACATGTTGAGTTGGCGTATTTCGAGATTAGGTTTTGTCACTCCGATTCTCGGAGAGGTATCTCTGGGCCCTCTCGGTAATGCACATCACTATAAGCCTTGCAAGCAATGTAGCTAATGAGTTAGTTACGGAATGATGTATTACATAACGAGTAAAGAGACTTGCCGGTAACGAGATTGAACTAAGTATTGGATACTGACGATCGAAATAATGGTTCCAAAGTCGATGTGATCGCGGTTGGCACGCTACCTCTATATCTACCATCGGGGTTAGTTTTAGACCTAAATAATTGTTATTTGGTGCCAGCGTTGAGCATGAACATTGTATCTAGATCTTGTTTGATGCGAGACAGTTATTCATTTAAATTAGAGAATAATGGTTGTTCTATTTATATGAGTAATATCTTTTATGGTCATGCACCCTTGAAGAGTGGTCTATTTTTATTGAATCTCGATAGTAGTGATACACATATTCATAATGTTGAAGCCAAAAGATGCAGAGTTGATAATGATAGTGCAACTTATTTGTGGCATTGCCGTTTGGGTCAGATTGGTGTAAAGCGCATGAAGAAACTCCATACTGATGGACTTCTGGAATCTCTTGATTATGAATCACTTGGTACTTGCGAACCGTGCCTCATGGGAAAGATGACTAAAATGCCGTTCTCCGGAACTATGGAGCGAGCAACTGATTTGTTGGAAATCATACATACTGATGTATGTGGTCCAATGAATATTGAGGCTCGCGGCGGGTATCATTATTTTCTCACCTTCACAGATGATTTGAGTAGATATGGGTATATCTACTTGATGAAACACAAGTCTGAAACATTTGAAAAGTTCAAAGAATTTCAGAGTGAAGTGGAAAATCATCGTAACAAGAAAATAAAATTTCTACGATCTGATCGTGGAGGAGAATATTTGAGTTACGAGTTTGGTTTACATTTGAATCAACGCGGAATAGTTTCGCAACTCATGCCACCCGGAACACCACAACGAAATGGTGTGTCCGAACGTCATAATCGTACTTTACTAGATATGGTGCGATCTATGATGTCTCTTACTGATTTACCGCTATCATTTTGGGGTTATGCTTTAGAGACGGCCGCATTCACGTTAAATAGGGCACCATCAAAATCCGTTGAGACGACGCCTTATGAACTATGGTTTGGCAAGAAACCAAAGTTGTCGTTTCTTAAAGTTTGGGGCTGCGATGCTTATGTGAAGAAACTTCAACCAGATAAGCTCGAACCCAAATCGGAGAAATGTGTCTTCATAGGATACCCAAAAGAGACTATTGGGTACACCTTCTATCACAGATCTGAGGGCAAGATTTTTGTTGCTAAATTTGGATCCTTTCTAGAGAAGGAGTTTCTCTCGAAAGAAGTGAGTGGGAGGAAAGTAGAACTTGATGAGGTAACTATACCTGCTCCCTTATTGGAAAGTAGTTCATCACAAGAACCGGTTCCTGTAACAACTACACCAATCAGTGAGGAAGCTGATCATGAAACTTCAGATCAAGTTACTACCAAACCTCGTAGGTCTACTAGAGTAAGATCCGCACCAGAGTGGTACGGTAATCCTATTCTGGAAGTCATGTTACTTGACCATGGCGAACCTACGAACTATGAGGAAGCGATGATGAGCCCAGATTCCGCAAAATGGCTTGAGGCCATGAAATCTGAGATGGGATCCATGTATGAGAACAAAGTATGGACTTTGGTTGACTTGCCCGATGATCGGCAAGCCATCGAAAATAAATGGATCTTCAAGAAGAAGACTGACGCTGATGGTAGTGTAACTGTCTACAAAGCTCGACTTGTTGCGAAAGGTTTTCAACAAGTTCAAGGAGTTGACTACGATGATACTTTCTCACCCGTAGCAATGCTTAAGTCTGTCAGAATCATGTTGGCAATTGCCGCATTTTATGATTATGAAATTTGGCAAATGGATGTCAAAACTGCATTCCTGAATGGATTTCTGGAAGAAGAGTTGTATATGATGCAACTGGAAGGTTTTGTCGATCCAAAAGGTGCTAACAAAGTGTGCAAGCTCCAGCATCCCATTTATGGACTGGTGCAAGCATCTCAGAGTTGGAATAAACGCTTTGATAGTGTGATCAAAGCATATGGTTTTATACAGACTTTTGGAGAAGCATGTATTTACAAGAAAGTGAGTGGGAGCTCTGTAGCATTTCTGATATTATATGTAGATGACATATTGTTAATTGGAAATGATATAGAATTTCTGGATAGCATAAAGGGATACTTGAATAAAAGTTTTTCAATGAAAGACCTCGGTGAAGCTGCTTACATATTGGGCGTCAAGATCTATAGAGATAGATCAAGACGCTTAATTGGACTTTCACAAAGCACATACCTTGATAAAGTTTTGAAAAAAGTTCAAAATGGATCTGGCAAAGAAAGGGTTCTTGCCTGTATTACAAGGTGTGAAGTTGAGTCAGACTCAATGCCCAACCACAGCAGAAGATAGAGAGAAAATGAAAGATGTTCCCTATGCTTCAGCCATAGGCTCTATCATGTATGCAATGTTGTGTACCAGACCTGACATATGCTTAGCAATAAGCTTGGCAGGTAGGTACCAAAGTAATCTAGGAGTGGATCGCAGGACAGCGGTCAAGAATATCCTGAAATACCTGAAAAGGACTAAGGATATGTTTCTCGTTTATGGAGGTGACAAAGAGCTAGTCGTAAATGGTTACGTCGATGCAAGCTTTGACAGTGATCCGGACGATTCTAAATCGCAAACCGGATACGTGTTTTTATTAAACGGTGGAGCTATAAGTTGGTGCAGTTCTAAACAAAGCGTCGTGGCGGGATCTACATGCGAAGCGGAGTACATAGCTGCTTCGAAAGCAGCAAATGAAGGAGTCTGGATGAAGGAGTTCATTTCTGATCTAGGTGTCATACCTAATGCATTGGGACCAATGAAGATCTTCTGTTACAATACTGGTGCAATTGCCTTGGCAAAGGAATCCAGATTTCACAAGAGGACCAAGCACATCAAGAGACGCTTCAATTCCATCCGGGACCAAGTCCAGGTGGGAGACATAGAGATTTGCAAGATACATATGGATCTGAATGTTGCAGACCCGTTGACTAAGCCTCTTCCACGAGCAAAACATGATCTGGACCAAGACTCCATGGGTGTTAGAATCATTACTGTGTAATCTAGATTATTGACTCTAGTGCAAGTGGGAGACTGAAGGAAATATGCCCTAGAGGCAATAATAAAGTTATTATTTATTTCCTCATATCATGATAAATGTTTATTATTCATGCTAGAATTGTATTAATCGGAAACATAGTACATGTGTGAATACATAGACAAACTTAACATCACTAGTATGCCTCTACTTGACTAGCTCATTAATCAAAGATGGTTGTGTTTCCTAACCATAGACATGTGTTGTCATTTGATTAACGGGATCACGTCATTAGAAGAATGATGTGATTGACTTGACCCATTCTGTTAGCTTAGCACTTGATCGTTTAGTATGTTGCTATTGCTTTCTTCATGACTTATACAAAGTTCCTACAACTATGGGATTATGCAACTCCCGTTTATCGGAGGAACACTTTGTGTGCTACCAAACGTCACAACGCAACTGGGTGATTATAAAGGAGCTCTACAGGTGTCTCCAAAGGTACATGTTGAGTTGGCGTATTTTGAGATTAGGTTTTGTCACTCCGATTGTCGGAGAGGTATCTCTGGGCCCTCTCGATAATGCACGTCACTATAAGCCTTGCAAGCAATGTAGCTAATGAGTTAGTTATGGAATGATGTATTACGTAACGAGTAAAGAGACTTGCCAGTAACGAGATTGAACTAGGTATTGGATACTGACGATCGAATCTTGGGAAAGTAACATACCGATGACAAAGGGAATAACGTATGTTGTTATGTTGTTTGACCGATAAAGATCTCCGTAGAATATGTAGGATCCAATATGAGCATCCAGGTTCCGCTATTGGTTATTGACCAGAAATAGTTCTAGGTCATGTCAACATAGTTCTCGAACCCGTAGGGTCCGCACGCTTAAGGTTTTGATGACAATTATATTATGAGTTTATGAGTTTTGATCTACTGAAGTTTGTTCGGAGTCCCGGATGTGATCACGGACATGACAAGGAGTCTTGAAATGGTCGAGACATGAAGATTGATATATTGGAAGCCTATATTTGGATATCGGAAGTGTTCCGGGTGAAATCGGGATTTTTACCGGAGTACCGGGAGGTTACCGGAACCCCCCGGGGGCTTAATGGGCCTACATTGGCCCTAGTGGAGAGGAAGAGAGGAGGCAAGGGGCTGGCCGGGCCCCCTCCCCCCTAGTCTGAATAGGACAAGGAGAGGTGGGCGGCGCCCCCCCTTTCCTTCCCCTTCTCCTCCTCCTTCCCCCCTTCTCCTTCTCCAACTAGGAAAGAAGGGAGTCCTACTCCCGGTGGGAGTAGGACTCCCCCTTGGCCGGTTGCCCCCTCCCCCTTGGCTCCTTTATATACGGGGGTAGGGGGGCACCTCTAAGACACAACAATTGATCTCCAAGATCTCTTAGCCGTGTGCGGTGCCCCCCTCCACCATAGTCCTCGATAATATTGTAGCGGTGCTTAGGCGAAGCCCTGCGACGGTAGAACATCAAGATCGTCACCACGCCGTCGTGCTGACGAAACTCTTCCCCGACACCCTGCTGGATTGTAGTCCGGGGATCGTCATCGAGCTGAACGTGTGCTAGAACTCGTAGGTGCCGTAGTTTCGGTGCTTGATCAGTCGGCCCGTGAAGACGTACGACTACATCAACCACGTTGTTTTAACGCTTCCGCTTTCGGTCTACGAGGGTACGTGGACAACACTCTCCCCTCTCGTTGCTATGCATCACCATGATCTTACGTGTGCGTAGGAAATTTTTTGAAATTACTATGTTCCCCAACACTGATGTTGTGGTAGCTATTGGTGATGGATTCATATCTAGTTGGCATGTATGCTCTGCTACTTCTTGAGCTTGCGTTGGTTTTTTCCTTGAAGAGGAAAGGGTGATGCAGCAAACTAGAGATAAGTATTTCCCTCAGTTTTTGAGAACCAAGGTATCAATCCAGTAGAAGAAGAACGCACAAATCACCAATACCTACACAAACAATCAAACACTTGCACCCAACACGATAAAGGGGTTGTCAATCCCTTCACGGTCACTTGCAAAAGTGAGATCTGATAGAGATAGATAAACAAAAGATAAAATATTTTTGGGTTTTTTGGTCTATAGATCTGAAAATAAAAGATTGTAGAATAGTAGATCGGAAACTAATATGATGGAAAATAGTAGATTGGAAACTAGTATGAGGGAAAATAGACCTGGGGGCCATAGGTTTCACTAGAGGCTTCTCTCATGAAGGCAAATAATACGTTGGGTGAACAAATTACTATCGAGCAATTGATAGAAAAGCGCAAAGTTATGACGACATCCAAGGCAATGATTATGCAATATAGGCATCACGTCTGTATCAAGTAGACCGACTCTTGCCTGCATCTACTACTATTACTCCACACATCGACCGACTCCTGCCTGCATCTAGAGTATTAAGTTCATAAAGAACAGAGTAACGCATTAAGTAAGATGGCATGATGTAGAGGAATAAACACAAGCAATATGATGTAAACCCCATCTTTTTATCCTTGATGGAAACAATACAATACGTGCCTCGCTACCCCTACTTTGTCACTGGGTGATGACACAGCAAGATTGAACCCAAAGCTAAGTACCTCTCCCATTGCAAGAAAAACCAATCTAGTTGGCCAAACCAAACCAATGATTCAAAGAGAAATACAAAGATACCAAATCATGCATATAAGAATTCAGAGAAGATTCAAATAATATTCATAGATAAGATGATCATAAATCCACAATTCATCGGATCTTGACAAACACACCGCAAAAATGTATTAGATCTGATAGATCTCCAAGAACATTGAGGAGAACATGGTATTGAGAATCAAAGAGAGAGAAGAAGCCATATAGCTACTAGCTATGGACCCGTAGGTCTGTGGTGGACTACCCACGCTTCATCGGAAGGGCAATAGAGTTGATGTAGATGCCCACCGTGATCGAATCCCCCTCCGGCAGGATGCCGGAAAAGGCCCCAAGATGGGATCTCATGGGAACAAAAGGTTGCGGCGATGGAAAAGTGTTTTCGTGGATGCTTCTGGTGGTTTAGGAATATTTGCAAATATATAGGAGAAAGATCTAGGTCAGGGGGTCATGAGGGGCCCACAAGGTAGGAGGCGCGCCCTCCACCCTTGTCGCCGCCTCATGGATCTTCTGACTTGCACTCCAAGTCTCCTGGGTGTCTTCTGGTCCAAGAAAAATCATCGTGAAGTTTTATTCCATTTGGACCCCGTTTAGTATTCCTTTTCTGCGAAGCTCAAAAACAAGGAAGAAACAGAAACTGGCACTGGGCTCTAGGTTAATAGGTTAGTCCCAAAAATAATATAAAATAGCATATTAATGCATATGAAACATCCAAAACAGATAATATAATAGCATGGAACAATAAAAAATTATAGATAAGTTAGAGACATATCATGCTCCTACTTTCAAAGATCGCCCGGTTGATATGTTGTGGTGCTATGTGTGTTATGCTTACTGTGTATGCATGATACGATTGTAGGACATGACCACATAGACGCAAGATCTTTGTCAGGCCCTTGTCCTGTCGGACAACCAGTTTGTGGCCTCCAATGTTGAGGACTCGCATGCATCCCCTCCTCGATCAGAACATGCCTGCTGATTCAGAGATGTTCGAGGTTTCACCTGGTGCTTCTTGCTTTGTGCCAGTTATGCCCGTTGAGCCAACTGTCAATTATGTTGCCGCTACACTAAAGGCCAAGAAGGATGGTAGGGGTAACAACATGAAGTGGCAGTAGTTCATGTCCATGTTCGTGCTGAACAAGATGTGTGAGCTCATCACTAGTGGGGTTAGGACTGACAAGGGCTGCAAGGAGGTGCACTTGAACACCGTTGTAAAGCAGGTGTTCGAGTTTTGTGGCCATGAGGTGACCGCCACCCAGGTGTACAACCACCTGAGGAAATGGAGAGCTCGATGGATCCAAGTGTCCAAGCTCAGAGACCTTAGCGGCGCCTCTTCCGAATGAAACACTTGCTCTATCGTTCTGGAGGCAAAGCACTACACCGGCCATGTCGTGGTTAGCTTGTTGTCCCCTTGTTTTGCACACTGGCATTGCCTTGTAACGACTAACAACAATTGTGCTTCTAGCTTAGTGATACGTCTCCAATGTATCTATAATTTATGAAGCATTCATGCTATTATATTATCTGTTTTGGATGTTTACGGCCTTTATTATACACTTTTATATTATTTTTGGGACTAACCTATTAACCGGAGGCCCGGCCCATATTGTTGTTTTCTTTCCTATTTCTGTGTTTCGAAGAAAAGGAATATCAAACGGAGTCCAAATGGAATGAAACCTTCGGGAGCGTGATTTTTGGAACGAACATGATCCACGAGACGTGGAGCTGAAGTCAGGGAAGCTTCGAGGAGGCCACGAGGTAGGGGGTGCGCCCACCCCCCTAGGCGCGCCCTCCACCCTCGTGGGCCCCTCGTGGCTCCCTCGACCGACTTCTTTCGCCTATATATCCCCATATACCCTAAAAACATCGAGGACAACAATAGATCAGAAGTTCCGCCACCGCAAGCCTCTGTAGCCACCAAAAACCTCTCGGGAGCCCGTTCCGGCACCCTGCCGGAGGGGGAATCCATCACCGATGGCCATCTTCATCATCCCGGTGCTCTCCATGACGAGGAAGGAGTAGTTCACCCTCGGGGCTGAGGGTATGTACCGGTAGCTATGTGTTTGATCTCTTTCTCTCTCTCTCTCTCTCATGTTCTTGAGGTGATACGATCTTGATGTATCGCGAGTTTTGCTATTATAGTTGGATCTTAAGATGTTTCTCCCCCTCTACTCTCTTGTGATGAATTGAGTTTTTCCTTTGAAGTTATCTTATCGGATTGAGTCTTTAAGGATTTGAGAACACTTGATGTATGTCTTACCGTGCTTATCTGTGGTGACAATGGGATATTCATGTGATCTACTTGATGTATGTTTTGGTGATCAACTTGCGGGTTCCGTGACCTTGAGAATCTATGCATAGGGGTTGGCACACGTTTTTGTCTTGACTCTCCGGTAGAAACTTTGGGGCACTCTTTGAAGTACTTTGTGTTGGTTGAAATAGATGAATCTGAGATTGTGTGATGCATATCGTATAATCATGCCCACGGATACTTGAAGTGTAATTGGCTTAATGGGACATGATATAACTTGATATACAAATATAATGTGCAACAAATGAGCTCCAAAAATGCGTAAGATATGGAAGCATCAATCATAACTTCTCTCGTGTCGAGCATGGGAGCTCCTCTCACTGAAGGTGTATGCATATGGGCCGGCCCATTAGTGTAGGTTCACTGTTGCTGCTTGTTATATGCTCGAAGTAGGTTTTCTCCTGGTTCTTTTCTTTTCTTCTTTCTTCGGCTCTTTTTTTCATCTCTTTTCTTCAGTTTTTCTTTTTCTTTGCTATAATTTCAGTTTTTCAACAGTTACGTTTTCTCCGTTTTCACAAACTTTTTGTTTTCTTCATTTTCCCCCTTTTCTCAGTTTTCAACAATTCTCTTAGTTTTTCTCCGGTTTTACTTTATTTTTCTTGCTTTTCTCTTTCCTCATGGATCTTCACGGTCATCTTTGTTTTTCTTTGTTCCGAGGTGTTTCTTTTGTTTCTTTCTCCCGTTTATTCGGTGTTCACTGTTTTTTTATTTTTCTTCAACACATGTCTGCATTTTTCATACACACTTGTATATTTTACGTATACTTCAAAAACTATTTCTATACTTGTTTAACATTTTTCAAATAAATAATTAACATTTGTAAAAAAAATCTGTTTTATGACTACTTTTTTCATAAACATTACACATTCTGTATATATCAGTAAATATTTTTAATACATGTTTAACATTTTTGAAGTATATGATTGACATTGTTTTGTATACATGGTCAACATTAAAAAAATGTTTTTGTTGAATATTTTTAATGCACGTTTTACATTTTTTATACAAGAGGCAGATTTTCTTGTACAGCTTTAACATTTTTAAACTTGATAATTAAGACTTTTTAAAAGTTTTTTCTATTCGATGACTACATTTTCCATACACATTGTAAATTTCCAGTAAATATATGATCATTTGTTTCACACATTTTTTCGTATGTATGACAAACATTTTTTCTTACACATTTAACATTTTTGAAATGCTAGATTAAGATTTTTCAAAACATTTTATGCAGAGCGTTTTTGAAGTATATATAATTAGAATATTTGGAAGTATAAAAAAGCAAAAAAAATAAAAATACAAAAACAAAATACATGAAAAGAAAACAGGTAAAAAAAACCGAGGGTGTGGTTCCTATGAGTTGAGCCGGCCCATCTGGTACTAGCCTTCACCCGAGGGTTCCCTACATCACGCTATAAGCGAGACATATGGGTGGCCCTCCGAGAGCGGAGGCGAGAATCCGAGACCGAGATGGAGCTAGGCTCGGCCCACCATTGGTTTGCCTTTTCGTGGACTCCGCTCTTCTGCAACGCGGCCGAACGAAAGCTTGCTGCTACACCTCAAAAAAAGCTTGCTGCTCCTGCCAGCGCACCATTCTACTTTGCTTCTTTCTTTGTGATCACCCTCCACCGCCCTAGAACAACGTTGTAAGGGCATATTTATCCCCAAGATGTTTTGGTGATTGATGACAATGCTTTTGCGGACTAATCGTGTGCGTTGAGTTCTTTCAGAGATTCATCCTTTGGCACGAGACGATTACCTCCCCTCGGTGTTTTATTCAAGACGGTGTAGCTCCTTCGTTTCTCTGTTGGTGGACTAGTTTCGTAGGAGTCACCGTACTATCAAGAGGGGATCTGCTTTGGTAAGGCTAGGGTGGAATCAACACGTACACATCCTTATCACACCCGATGTTTCTTTCCGCTTCATTGGAGCTACCTTTCCTATATGTGCCTACCCTGTCCTGTCCCAGCGGTAGTACCGCGGTCCTCAGCGGTAGTACCGTCGAAGCACGTCAAGCGGTAGTACCGCTCCCCGAGCGGTAGTACCGCTCCCCGAGCAGTAGTACCGCTTGCGGTCTTCGGCCGTAGTACCGCAGTGGTTCCGGGCTACTACCGCCTCGACTCGAGACCGCTGTTTTTCGTGTTGGGTTTTACGGTACTAGTAGCGGCAGTAGTGGCGGTAGTACCACTCCAAGCGGTAGTAACGCCAACACTTCCGTGGTAGTACCGCTCTGGGGCCAGGACCCTGCATCCCTCGTCAGCGCGGCAGTACCACTGGGAAGGAGCGGTAGTACCGTCCTGCCCAAGCGGTAGTACCGCTCTGTGCGTGGCTGTTTGGGGGGGGGTAACGGTTGGATTGTTTCCCCCACTATATAAAGGTGTCTTCTTCCCCAAAGTTGACCGACCTCTTCCCCCAAAAGCTCCATTGTTGCTCCAAGCTCCATTTTCGCCCGATCTCTCTCCCTAGCCAATCAAACTTGTTGATTTGCTCGGGATTGGTTGAGAAGGCCCCGATCTACACTTCCACCAAGAGAAATTTGATTCCCCCACTAATCCCTAGCGGATCTTGTTACTCTTGGGTGTTTGAGCACCCTAGACGGTTGAGGTCACCTCGGAGCCATAGTCCATTGTGGTGAAGCTTCGTGGTGTCGTTGGGAGCCTTCAATTAAGTTGTGGAGATTGCCCCAACCTTGTTTGTAAAGGTTCGGTCGCCGCCTTCAAGGGCACCAATAGTGGATTCACGGCATCTCGCATTGTGTGAGGGTGTGAGGAGAATACGGTGGCCCTAGTGGCTTCTTGGGGAGCATTGTGCCTCCACACCGCTCTAACGGAGACGTACTTCCCCTTAAAAGGAAGGAACTTCGGTAACACATCATTGTCTCCACCGGCTCCACTCTTGGTTATTTTGTGCCTTTACTTTTGCAAGCCTACTTGTGTTGTATCCCTTGCTTGCTTATGTGCTAGTTGTTATTGCATCATATAGGTTGCTCACATAGTTGCATATCTAGACAACCTATTTTGTTGCAAAGTTTAAATTGGTAAAGAAAAGCTTAAAAATTGTTAGTTGCCTATTCACCCCCCCCTAATCAACCATATCGATCCTTTCAATTGGTATCAGAGTGTCGTTTCTTTATTAAGGACTTTACCGTCCGAAGAGTATGGTTGACACCACAGACGGTGCAGAGGAGCACTCCGGTGTGAATCCTATCTTGTCTACGGCCGATGGGGGAACCTCGGTCTCTCGTGAGGAATTCGATGTGGCTCTAGACACATTGAAAGACTCCATGACGACCAAGGTTGAAAGCATGCTTACTAAATTTCTTGAAGGACTTAAACTATCCACCTCGCCGATGAAAGTGGGTGATCCCGCTAACAAGGTGACGGATGCTACCTCCGACAAGGGGGAAGCTAACAGTGAAAAGAGTCCTCCTACTAGTGGTAGAAATGGCACCGGCATCTTTGCCCATGTGGAACCTCCAATTTATGGAGGACCGATTCCCTCTACTCATTTAAATCATGCCGGTCCTCCTCCTAAGATTGTGAAAAATGAGGATTTTGATTCTTGGGTGTATCGTTTCAAGCGTCATTTAAAACATGTGAATACAAATCTTTCGAGAATCATTGAAGAAGGTTTCTATGCACATGACCCAAGCAACTTCACCCCTCGAGAAGCCATGGATAATCAATTCAATGAGAGTGCTCTCTTCATCATCCAAGATGCAATCCTTCCCGAAGATCTCCCTCATCTTCGACCTCATGCCATGGCCAAAGACGCATGGCAATGTGTTGTGTCTCTCTATCAAGGAAGTGCTAGCATTCAACGCTCCAACTATGAAGTGGTACAAGATGAAGCCGATGAGTTTGCAATGAAAGAAGATGAAGAACCTCGTGAGCTCTTTCGAAGAGTAACCAAACTCGCGGTCTCACTCCGAGATCATGGGAGCAAGGACATGGATGACAATTGGATCAAGCGCAAGTTCCTCAAGGCCATGATGCCCTACAACAAGGCCATGTCCTCCGTCATTCGTCAAAGACCGGACTTCCACTCCATGACCTCGAGTGAAGTGTTGGATGAGTTCGTTGCAATGAGCATTTTGGACAAGACCGCCGACAATGCGGTGCTCCGTTCCCAAAGGGTAAAGAAGCCCAACCTTGCTTTGATGGCCAAGGTTAGTGTGGAAGAAGAGGAAGAAGAGGAAGATGAGGAGAGCAACCCCGAAGACACCAAATATGATTATCATGAGCACATGACTCTTGCTTCAAGATAATTTTGGAGCAAGAAGAATACAAGACCCAACTTCAACAAGAACGACTCAAGTGGCGTCAAGGGCAAGCAACGAGTTAGAACTTGCTTCAACTGTGGCAATGTGAGCCACTTCGTTGCGGATTGTCCTTACGAGAAGCGGGAAGACAATGGTGGCAAGTTCATCCGAAAAGACAAAGCCAAGTCCTTCCCCAATAAGAACAACTTCACCAAGAAGACTCCTACTCATGGGTTGGTGGTTCAAGAAGAATACCATGAGGATGACGATGATGATGAAAATGGAGAAGGGATGGCCATGGCGTCCGTTGCCATTGCTTCCACTCCCCGGGTGTCTCTCTTTGATTCACCCAACGAGAACATCACCGCCAAGTGCCTCATGGCTAAAGCTTCCAACAAGGTAACCCCCAACATCAAAACCACCATCATTACTAATCCCTCCTTGGAGGATTGCATTGATGAACATGATGGGTCTAATGAGGAAGTGAATGAATTTGAGTCTTTTATGAGTAAGCTCAAGGGCAAATCCAAGAAGCACTTTGTTGCTCTCTTGGAACAACTTGGTGAGGCCAATGACATGATCGAGGCTCACGAAGAAACCATCTCTAAGATGGAAGGTCATAGTAGTGACTATGCCGATGAGATATCGGATCTCTCTAATGCTCTTGAGGAAGCGCGCGTGCATCGTTTGACTCTTGAGGAGTCATACAACGATGACCATGCTAAATTAAAGAAAGATCTTGATCATGCTTTTGTTGTGACTCGTGTGTTAACTTCCGAGAAGGCTAAACTTGGGGTTGATCATGCTAGACTCAAAGAGGAGTTTGAGATACTTGACAAGGCCCACAAAGTCTTGAAGGGTGCTCACGCTAACCTCAAGGAGTCTCATGCTCAACTCCAAGTTAAGCTAACCAAGGAAAATGCCACCTTCCCTCATATGGTATTCTATACTACTATATAGTGTACGAGTTTTGAATGTTTGAATTCATGCATTGAAATGCATTTCTGGCCGTTCATTGAGCTCCATCGGACGGCTCATAGTGCAGGGATTCGCTGCTACAGTACCATTCAATGTTTTCAGGGTCGTTCCAGAAACATCTATTGATTGGCCCTGAGTAAGGGAGCCCACGGCATGTCAGTTCACTGGAGCAAACAGCATGCCATACTCGCATCGCCTGAAGCAGTACAAATTGTTTTATCAAAGCAGACGGCCGCAGAGGTACATGACATGTATGGTTGGAGAAACAAATGGGATCCGTACCGCTAAGTCTGACAAGAGGTGAAAAAATAGAACGATAAAGAAGTAAACAAACCAAACCAGAGCGTGAACCAAACAATGCATTGCGCACATACCATACATGGCATCACTGCCTCCCATGCATTTCTGGGTGGAAAGCCATGTTAAACGCTACAGTAAAACATGGCAATAGGTAGAGTATATTACAACTTGCATTTTAAAAATACATTTTAAATATGTTTTAAAATGTTAAAAAGTAGTACAAAAATAAATTTCACATGTGCATTTTTGCAAAATAGTGCAGGGAATAAAGTTTTACGAAATATGTCTTTTTATTTTACCTCCACATAAAAGATAATTTTTACTGCTTCTAAATAGCGTTTCACGACACGCTTTTGTTTGCCATTTCGCACATACAAAAAGAAATATTTTTCCATGAAATTTCCTATGCGCACATAGAACATGGAGGGGGATGAATGCGTGCAACTTTTTTTAGAAATTTTTGTCATTACGAAATGTATTTTTTGAAGTTGGTTCATATGTATTTTTTCAGAATTTTTTAGGTGAGTTCATATGTACTTTTTGAATAAATTTTTTGTCATTTAGAAATGTGGTTTGGGAAGTGGGTTCATATGTATTCAGGTTCGTCTATGTATTTTCCGCAATAGGTATCCCAATTTTTGTGCAAATTACATATTCATGTGATATGCCAATTCCAAATACATGCACAATGGACATTTGTCTTGAATCATTTCTTCGTCATTTTCATGACTAATTCTGGCCAAATCACCCTGCAACGTAATGACGTGCATTGCGCGTGCATGCATACTAGTAATTGATAATGCATATGCTACTAACCCATGTTGTGAGCATGTGCATCTTGTGGAGGAGAATGTCAAGTTGAGGGATCAACTTGAGAAAGGCCTTGTGACTTGCATTCGAGGTGAGAAGAACCTCAACGACCTTTTGAGCAATCAAAAGGAAGTTGTGGCCAAGAAGGGAATTGGGTTTGCACCCAAGTCCAAGAATAAGAAGAAGAACGACAAGACCAAACGTCCTCCTCCTCTGAAGCAAACTTTTGTAAAAGAGGGAGAGGGTGCTCCTAAGGAGAAGAAGGAAAAAGTGAAGGACGTTGATGTCAAAAAGGGCAAAACCATTTCCTCCAACAAAGCCGGCGACTTTAACCCGTCATATGTGTTGTGCCGTGCTAGTGATGGACATGTTTATGCTAAATTTATTGGTTCTCCTTATGAGTACATTGAATGATCTATTTGGGTTCCTAAGACCCTTGTTACTAACATCAAAGGACCCATTACTAAATGGGTACCTAAAACCAAGCATTGATCTCTTGTAGGTGTTTGCTTCCGGTGGGGGATCATGGTTGCTCGATAGTGGAGCAACAAATCATATGACCGGGAGCAAGGACTTGGTGGTGGACGTGCAAAAGATTACATCTATGCCCACCAATGTTGAGTGGGGTGATGCCTCACATTCTAAGGTATTGGTCTTGGCAAGGTGGTCATTTCTCATGATCTAACGATCGAGAAAGTCATGCTTGTTGAGTCCCTTGCATAAAATTTGCTTTCAGTTCGTCAACTTGCACTCATGGGTTTTGCTACTTTCTTTGACATTGATACCGTGGCCCTCTTGTGGAGCAAGACTCTTAAAGTAGCCTTTGTTGGGCATGTCGAGAATGGTCTCTATGTGATTAACTTTTCGGAGCGACCCACAAAGACCACGACATGCCTAATGGCTAAAGTTGATGTGGGATGGCTTTGGCATCGCCGTTTAGCCCACGTCAATATGAGATCTTTGCAAAGTCTTCTCAAGGGGGACCATGTCCGTGGACTAAAAAATGTTAGTTTTGCCAAAGATCGTGCTTGCGGTGCTTGTATTGAAGGAAAGCTCCATGAGAAGGTTCACCCTCCCATGACCATCATCTACTCGAAGAGACCCTTGGAGCTCCTTCACATGGATCTCTTTGGGCCTCCATCTTTTGATAGTCTTGGAGGTAGAAAGTATTGCTTGGTGATTGTGGATGATTATTCAAGATACACGTGGGTATACTTCTTCAAGAGGAAGAGTGAGACTCAACAAACCGTCATCGACTTTGCAAATGAAGCTCAATGTCAACATAATGCAAAGATCTTGACAATAAGAAGTGACAACGGCACCGAGTTCAAGAACTACACCTTGGATGAGTTTCTTAGTGATGAGGGGATCAAGCATCAATATGCTGCTCCATATACCCCTCAACAAAATGGTGTTGCGGAGAGGAAGAACCGGACATTGATGGATGCGGCAAGGACCATGATGGCGGAGTTTAAGTCTCCATACAACTTTTGGGCCAAAGCCATCAACACCGCATGTCATGCATCCAACCGACTCTATCTCCGTAAAGGCTTGAACAAGACTCCTTATGGGATACTCACCGGCAACAAGCCCAATCTCAAGTACTTCCGGGTGTTCGAGTGTAAGTGTTTCATTCTCAAGAAAGGTGTTCATTTGTATAAATTTGAGGCTGGAGCTTATGAGGGCATATTTGTTGGTTATGCTACAAACTCTCATGCTTGCCGTGTTCTCAACAAGTCAACTGGACTCATTGAGGAGACGTGTAACATGGAGTTTGACGAAAATAATGGCTCCCAAGTGGAGCAAAGTGGTACTTGTGATGTAGGTGATGAAATTCCTCCCCAAGCCATAAGAAGAATGGGTATTGGTCATATTCTACCCATTGAGGAACCCCTTGTGGCCGAAGGAGAAGGACAATGCTCCACTCAAGTGGAGCCATCACCTCCCCAAGACCCACACGCTTCCGAAGAACAAAGTGAAGGCCCTCAACCTCGTGAACAAGACCAAGGGCAAGATCAATCTCAAGATGGTGGTGAACCTCTAAATGATGCCCAAGGTCAAGTTCTCCCCCTCGAGCAAGTTCAAGATCATGAGCAAGCTCAAGATCAAGAACAAGCTCAAGACGGCGCTCAAGATAATCAAGTTAACCCTCCTCCTTCCACATCCGAGGAGGAATTAGAGCGTCGTGCCGTGAAGATTGCTTACAAGCTCACCACCAAAGGCCATCTCATGGAAAATGTGGTTGGAAGCCTAAGAAAGGGGGTAAGCACTCGTAGACAATTAGCAAACTATTGTGAACATCATGCATTTGTCTCTTGTGTTGAACCCCAAAAGGTCTATGAGGCGCTCGAAGACTCGGATTGGCTCAATGCCATGCATGAAGAACTCAACAACTTCGAGTACAACAAGGTGTGGAGATTGGTGCCAAGGCCATCCGGGAACCACAACATCATTGGAACCAAGTGGATTTTCAAGAACAAGCAAGATGCTCATGGGAACATCATTCACAACAAGGCAAGATTGGTAGCACAAGGCTACTCCCAAGTTGAGGGTATCGACTATGGTGAAACCTTTGCTCCCGTTGCTCGTCTTGAATCCATACATTTGTTGATTGCTTATGCTTCCCATCACAACTTTAACTTGCAAAAAATGGATGTGAAAAGTGCTTTTCTTAATGGTCCTATTAATGAGTTGGTCTATGTCAAGCAACCCCCCGGGTTCAAGGATCCCTACTTCCCGGATCATGTGTATCAACTCGATAAGGCACTCTATGGCCTTAAACAAGCCCCACATGCGTGGTATGACCACCTTACCGAGTTGTTACAAGATCGTGGATTTGAGGTGGGGCAAATCGATCCCACTCTTTTTACTAAGAAGGTCAAAGGGGAGTTGTTTGTATGCCAACTATATGTTGATGATATCATCTTTGGTTCCCCTAACAAAGCTTTCAATGAGGAATTTGCCGCTCTCATGACCTCCAAGTTCAAGATGTCTTCGATGGGAGAGTTGAAGTTCTTCCTTGGTTTTGATATCAAACAACGAAGAGAAGGTACCTTCATCAACCAAGCCAAATACACTCAAGACATGCTAAAAAGATTCAAGCTTAGTGATGTCAGGCCGGCTTCTACACCAATGCCTACCAAGTGCCAACTTGACATTGATCCCAATGGTAAAGCAGTGGATCAAAAGGTATATCGCTCCATGATTGGCTCCTTGCTTTACCTTTGTGCATCTAGACCAGATATCATGATTGAGTGTGGGAATGTGTGCACGGTTTCAAGCCGCACCAAAGGAAAGTCACTATGTGGCGGTCAAGCGAATCTTTCGATATTTGGCTCATACCCCAAACTTTGGCTTATGGTACCCAAGAGGGGCAAACTTCAAGCTTGAAGGATTTACGGATTCCAATTGGGCGGGAGACAAAGTGGATAGGAAGTCCACTTCCGGAGGGTGCCAATTTCTTGGGTGATCTTTGGTGAGTTGGTCTTCTAAGAAGCAAAGTTGCATGTCTCTCTCGTCCACCGAAGCAGAATATGTGGCGGCCGGTAGTTGCTGTGCACAACTCTTATGGATGAGGCAAACTTTAAAGGAATACGGTGTCATTTGTGACAAAGTGCCTCTTTGGTGTGATAACGAAAGTGCCATCAAGATTTCTCTCAACCCGGTGCAACACTTCAAGACGAAGCACATTGAGATTCGGTATCATTTCATCCGGGATCACATTAGGCGAGGGGAGATCGAGCTCAAGTATGTCAACACTCATGATAACCTTGCAGATATTTTCACGAAGCCCTTGGATGAAGCAAGATTTCATGAGTTAAGGCATGAGCTAAATATCATTGATTCGAGCAATGTGACTTGAACCCTTGCACACCCCACCTCACTCAACTTGTTGTCTAGTTCAGATGTAGGCATGGACATAGGGGGAGTGTTGTTCTCTCAATGAACTCCCCCTCCCCCATTATGCATAAATTGATCTAGTCTTTCACTTTAACCATTTTTTTATGGTACTAGTGCTTCAAGGACGAGTTTTGGTCATGGTTCCAAGGTTAAAATCTTCGCGACGCCATACCTCTTGACTCAAACATAGGTGGCCTCGGCCACCGCCCTCTCTTGAAGAGGTAGGTTTTGGACCGCTGTTGGTGTGTTTGTGGCCGTGTTGGTCTTTCCTCCTTCTTGGCTGTGTTTTTTGTTTCTTTTTGAGCTTTAGCCGTCTGTCTAGAGGCATGTTGGTTGCTGAGCGGTACTACCACTGGTGGTGCGCGGTACTACCGCTCTAAGCGGTACTACCGCCCACCAGCGCGATACTACCGCTGCGAGGCGGGGGGCAGGGGGTTATATCGGGGGCAGGGGGAGTTTTCTCTCCCCCATACCCATTCGCTCGCCCCCTCGCTCTGTCCGTCTCTCTAGCAACCGGCGCCGCGGGAGAGCTCCGACGGATCTCCTTCTCCGGGGCATTCCTCTCCAATTCCTTCGGTGGAGACGATCCCCACCTTGTCCTCTTGCCATGGATGCCGGTATTGCCCCCGTTCCCTTTCTCTTCTTGTCTAGATTTCCAATCTAGCATCTTAGGGGCAATAGTGGTTGCATCTCTAGATTTTTGGCCAAATCTAGGCTTGAGTAGGATGGAGAAGGCATCTAGGCAGTTTGGATTGGTGGTTGGTAGAAGTATTTTTGAATTTGGTAGGACGGTAGTGCCGGATCTGACCACGGCAGTAGGAAACTGTTGTTTCCCCGTCTCGAGCGGTACTACCGCTCCCTTTGGAGCGGTACTACCGCTTGGAGCGGTACTGCCGCTCCCAGGCCGCGGTACTACCGCCATCTACCAGGTTCCACCATACTCTTACTACTTAGTGATCTTTTTGGTTGTGTTTGGTGGCTTATGCTCGTTCTTTCTGGTTGTTTGCGTGTACTTGTGTGTGGTTCCAGGTGATGAGCTTCCTGAGCATCAGGCTTGGCGTATCAACCCCGGTCGTGCCACGTCAAAGCATTACCGCACAACTGAGTCTGCAGGAGGTTCCTCAAGTGCTCCACCTCTACCTCAACTCAAAAAGAAGTCTGCTGTCAAGCCGAAGCAATCGGGTAAAACCATGCCAGAAATGCAAGCCAAGGAGTTCTGGGCAAGGCGTCGTCGCAACCCCTATGAGGCAGACCAAGATCCCTCTTTGGTCAACCGTCCGTTCTGGAACAGGTTTCAGTTTGCCATCTTCTTTGATGTACTCAAAGCCAAGAAGAACCTCTTTGTTAATGTGCACTCCATCGACACCGACCATATGGAGAAGGATCCTGAATACTTTGGTGAAGCTCTTCAGATGTGCACTGAACTGAACATTCTTGGTGTCATGCAATTCAACAAAGATTATGATGCTGATATTGTGGCCCAATTCTATGCCACGGTTCATCTCGGGGCTGATGAGGACAGGACACTGACTTGGATGACCAATGTCAAGTTGCTTTCAGTCAAGTGGAAGGCATTCATGGAGTTGATTGGGGTGGAAGATCAAGGGCTTGCGTCTCCTGTCGGCTTTCACCCACACTGCAACACCACCTCCACTCACAAGCAAGCTCTATGGCACTACTGCACCTTGAAGATCAACCCTGAGACGAAGAAGGAAACATATGAGTTGCCTGCCTTTCTGGACATTCTTCACCATGTCTTCTGTGAGACTCTTTTCCCTCGCATCAGGAATCTGGATATGGTTCATTCTTATCTCGTGGACATGCTTCTCTTCTGCCAGCGTGAGAAGGAACAAAACACCGGAGAGTCCCTGGATATCTCTCATGTTATGTGGTCTGAGCTTTTATCTGCTATCTCCAAGCGCAAGTGCCCGATTTATGGTCCGTTCATCATGCTGCTTATTGAGAAGGCCTGGGATCGTGTCTATCCCAAGGTGATGCTAGAGACTGGAGGGTTGGTTTCTCACGACATCAAGCATCTGAGGAAGAAGGACAACTGGGGCACTCAGGTCCCTAAATCTGGAGGTCCTTCATCTGCTACTGCCATGGAGACCGAGGAGGAGGCTGAGGCTGAGGATGATGATGATGACTATGTGCCTTCTGCGGCAGAGCCCTCTTGGGCAAAGAAGCTCAAGCTCAAGATGAAGAAGCTGTTCTGCATGGAGTCTCACGGTCAGTACATGACTCATGTGGCTGAGAAGAAGGCCCGAGGTCGTCACAAGGAGCTCATGCGTCAGTTGGGTGCCATTGTTAATAGTGGATCTGAGGACCAGCTTACTGAGGAGGAGGAGTGGATTCAGCAGCACTGCCCGTGGACCGATTCTGATGCCGAGCACTTCCCGACCGACGACGGTGGCGCAGACGATCCCGTTGAGCTATGATATTTGAGTCCCTCTCTTGCTATCACCTGGAGCCGTAGCAACACTCCCTCTCCTTTTTTGGTGTCTCGATGCCAAAGGGGGAGAGAGTTTAGGGATTTGTGTTTTTGTGTTGTGTCTTCCGTCTTCTGTGTTTGTGTTCTCTCGCAGTTTGCTTTGTTTGGTTTGTGTCAGTGAGACCTATGTTCCAGTCATATGGTGTGAGACATATGCTACCTTATCTTTCGAGTATCATTATCTATGTCACTATCTAGCTTATGAGTTGCATGCTTATCTTGTTATCTATGTTGCTCTCATATAGCCTGCTTAGGTGGTTGGTCTCTAAAATGTAAGGGGAGCGTTGATCCTGGTATGTGTGCCGTGCAGTCCAAAGCACTTATCTAGATAGCACACATCTAGGGGGAGCTCATCTACATTTTAGGACGGTGGGGTTTTGCGCTTGTCCTTTTTCTTTCCTGTTTGTGCAAATCCCGTATTGTCATCAATCCACCAAAAAGGGGGAGATTGTAAGGGCATAATTATCCCCAAGATGTTTTGGTGATTGATGACAATGCTTTTGCGGACTAATCGTGTGCGTTGAGTTCTTTCAGAGATTCATCCTTTGGCACGAGACGATTACCTCCCCTCGGTGTTTTATTCAAGACGGTGTAGCTCCTTCGTTTCTCTGTTGGTGGACTAGTTTCGTAGGAGTCACCGTACTATCAAGAGGGGATCCGCTTTGGTAAGGCTAGGGTGGAATCAACACGTACACATCCTTATCACACCCGATGTTTCTTTCCGCTTCATTGGAGCTACCTTTCCTATCTGTGCCTACCCTGTCCTGTCCTAGCGGTAGTACCGCGGTCCTCAGCGGTAGTACCGCCGAAGCACGTCAAGCGGTAGTACCGCTCCCCAAGCGGTAGTACCGCTCCCCGAGCGATAGTACCGCTTGCGGTCTTCGGCCGTAGTACCGCAGTGGTTCCGGGCTACTACCGCCTCGACTCGAAACCACTGTTTTTTGTGTCGGGTTTTACGACACTAGTAGCGGCAGTAGTGGCGGTAGTACCGCTCCAAGCAGTAGTACCGCCAACACTTCCCGATAGTACCGCTCTGGGGCCAGGACCCTGCATCCCTCGTCAGCGCGGCAGTATCGCTGGGAAGGAGCGGTAGTACCGCTTATCAGCGGTAGTACCGTCCTGCCCAAGTGGTAGTACCGCTCTGTGCGTGGCTGTTTGGGGGGGGGGGTAACGGTTGGATTGTTTCCCCCACTATATAAAGGTGTCTTCTTCCCCAAAGTTGACCGACCTCTTCCCCCAAAAGCTCCATTGTTGCTCCAAGCTCCATTTTCGCCCGATCTCTCTCCCTAGCCAATCAAACTTGTTGATTTGCTCGGGATTGGTTGAGAAGGCCCCGATCTACACTTCCACCAAGAGAAATTTGATTCCCCCACTAATCCCTAGCGGATCTTGTTACTCTTGGGTGTTTGAGCACCATAGACAGTTGAGGTCACCTCGGAGCCATAGTCCATTGTGGTGAAGCTTCGTGGTGTCGTTGGGAGCCTCCAATTAAGTTGTGGAGATTGCCCCAACCTTGTTTGTAAAGGTTCGGTCGCCGCCTTCAAGGGCACCAATAGTGGATTCACGGCATCTCGCATTTGTGTGAGGGCGTGAGGAGAATACGGTGGCCCTAGTGGCTTCTTGGGGAGCATTGTGCCTCCACACCGCTCTAACGGAGACGTACTTCCCCTTAAAAGGAAGGAACTTCGGTAACACATCCTCGTCTCCACCGGCTCCACTCTTGATTATTTTGTGCCTTTACTTTTGCAAGTCTACTTGTGTTGTATCCCTTGCTTGCTTATGTGCTAGTTGTTATTGCATCATATAGGTTGCTCACATAGTTGCATATCTAGACAACCTATTTTGTTGCAAAGTTTAAATTGGTAAAGAAAAGCTTAAAAATTGTTAGTTGCCTATTCACCCCCCCTAATCAACCATATCTATCCTTTCAATTGGTATCAGCGTGTTGTTTCTTTATTAAGGACTTTACCGTCCGAAGAGTATGGTTAACACCACAGACGGTGCAGAGGAGCACTCCGGTGTGAATCCTATCTCGTCTACGGCCGATGGGGGAACCTCGGTCTCTCGTGAGGAATTCAATGTGGCTCTAGACACATTGAAAGACTCCATGACGACCAAGGTTGAAAGCATGCTTACTAAATTTCTTGAAGGACTTAAACTATCCACCTCGCCGATGAAAGTGGGTGATCCCACTAACAAGGTGACGGATGCTACCTCCGACAAGGGGGAAGCTAACAGTGAAAAGAGTCCTCCTACTAGTGGTAGAAATGGCACCGGCATCTTTGCCCATGTGGAACCTCCAATTTATGGAGGACCGATTCCCTCTACTCATTTAAATCATGCTGGTCCTCCTCCTAAGATTGTGAAAAATGAGGATTTTGATTCTTGGGTGTATCGTTTCAAGCGTCATTTAAAACATGTGAATACTAATCTTTGGAGAATCATTGAATAAGGTTTCTATGCACATGACCCAAGCAACTTCACCCCTCGAGAAGCCATGTATAATCAATTCAATGAGAGTGCTCTCTTCATCATCCAAGATGCAATCCTTCCCGAAGATCTCCCTCATCTTCGACCTCATGCCATGGCCAAAGACGCATGGCAATGTGTTGTGTCTCTATCAAGGAAGTGCTAGCATTCAACGCTCCAACTATGAAGTGGTACAAGATGAAGCCGATGAGTTTGCAATGAAAGAAGATGAAGAACCTCGTGAGCTCTTTCGAAGAGTAACCAAACTCGCGGTCTCACTCCGAGATCATGGGAGCAAGGACACGGATGACAATTGGATCAAGCGCAAGTTCCTCAAGGCCATGATGCCCTACAACAAGGCCATGTCCTCCGTCATTCGTCAAAGACCGGACTTCCACTCCATGACCTCGAGTGAAGTGTTGGATGAGTTTGTTGCAATGAGCATTTTGGACAAGACCGCCGACAATGCGGTGCTCCGTTCCCAAAGGGTAAAGAAGCCCAACCTTGCTTTGAAGGCCAAGGTTAGTATGGAAGAAGAGGAAGAAGAGGAAGATGAGGAGAGCAACCCCGAAGACACCAAATATGATTATCATGAGCACATGACTCTTGCTTCAAGATAATTTTGGAGCAAGAAGAATACAAGACCCAACTTCAACAAGAACAACTCAAGTGGCGTCAAGGGCAAGCAACGAGTTAGAACTTGCTTCAACTATGGCAATGTGAGCCACTTCGTTGCGGATTGTCCTTATGAGAAGCGGGAAGACAATGGTGGCAAGTTCATCCGAAAAGACAAAGCCAAGTCCTTCCCCAACAAGAACAACTTCACCAAGAAGACTCCTACTCATGGGTTGGTGGTTCAAGAAGAATACCATGAGGATGACGATGATGATGAAAATGGAGAAGGGATGGCCATGGCGTCCGTTGTTCTCGAGATTATTTTTTTCTTTGTTATAACTTCATTTTTTCACTCTCCTTTTGTTTTTCTCGATTTCATAGACTTCTTGTTTTCTTCATTTTTTCCTTTCTATTTATTTTTTCTTTATTTTTTGTTCTTTCTTAGATTTCATCAGTTTTAGTAATTTTTGTTTGGTTTTGGTTTTTTTGTTTTTCTCCATTTCCTCATGGGTTTTCACGATTTTCTTCGGTTTTTCCATTTTTCTTTGTTCTCGAGGTGTTTCTTTCTTCCATTTCTTCGGTTTTCACCGCTTTATTCTTTAACACATATCTATTTTTCGTACACATTTGTAAATTTTACGTATACATCAAGAACATTTTTTATACTTGTTTAACATTTTCCAAAAACATGATTATTATCATATATAAAACTTTATGTTTGATGACTACTTTTTTCATATGCATTGTATATTTTTGGTGTATATCAAGATTTTTTATTACATATTTAACATTATGAAATATAAATAATAAAGGAAAAATTAAAAAATGGAAAATTGAAAAGGAAATGAAAAATTAAAATTAAAAAGAGAAGAAAATATAAAAAAGAAATGAAAATTAAAAATCAAAACGATAATAAAATAAAAATAAAAATATTAATAAAAATAAAAAAGTAAATAACAAAGAATAAAAATTGTGGGAAAAGAACCACAACGGAGCGGCCTATTAAGAGGACATGCCGAGAAAGTACATGTTAGGTTTCTATCCTGAGATTGTTAAGGGGTATCCATTGTAAAGCTCTCTCCCACTTTCACCGATGTTGACAAATGGTGCACTATATTCGTGCCATTTGTCGCAACTTAAAAGTTTTATTTACTTTCCCAGATTCCTTTATTCAATCTGGGCCTCTATGAGAAGTAGATCTATACTTCTCTTGAAAGAAAAAAAACACATTTTTTGGCTTACCGAGAGACACAACTGTGCTTCTCCGAAAGCAAATATGTTCCTTCACGAGAAGCAAATATGTGCTTTTCGTGTAAATACTTTTCATTGCGCAAATATTTTTCTCTCCAGAGTAAAAAGCCCAGACGAAAACCAGAAAGCCAAAAAAAACCCTTCGAAAACCAAAAAATGCTAAAGAGAGCGCTCAGCACACGACACGTGACAGTGGCTCAACACATTTCTTGACGCGTTTTTGGCCCACCAAAATAACCCTTGCGGGGCTCCCACAAGGATAACCCTTAACTACTCCAGTTAACTAGTTGCTTTTTAGGGGTGATAACCATGCTTTATTCATAAAAAACCACAAGTCATGGGATACACATTGGACCATGGGATTGACCAAACACACATGGCGTTCCAGTCCTAACCAGAGTGGAAACTTGGCTAACTTATGCGCTTCTATGTTCACCTTACGACTTTCAAAAGTAAAATACATAAGACTAGTTGCTCTTTTTTCCGATTTGCCAACACTTTATTGACCATAAAAATGCTCAAAGGAATACAGGTCCCTTTTTTTTGAGAATCAGGAATACAGGTCCTATCCAGCCCTCCGTGTCGCAGATCCACAAAATGAACAGACGGGCCGTAGAGGGTCAGCACACAGACTGGGCCGCGCTCCAACAAACGGACAGGCCGGGGCCGCCTCCATTCCACCCAAACTCGATCGCGCACGCACGCCGCCGTCTCTCTCCTCTCCTCTCCTAGACTTGACTGAGGCACTGCCTCGCCGCGCGCCGTCTTGCCGGCGGACACCCACCGCTCACCATTTACCACCATTCCCTGCTCTCCGCCGCCTCCCCTCCTCCCACAGCACCTCCCTCCGCATCCCTCCGTACCAAGCAGAGGCCGGGCATCTAATCCAGCTCGAGGCTGCCGCCGCCGAGCGGGCGCTCACGGCGGCGCATCCTCCTTGGCTCGGTACCCCGCGCTCCTTCTCGGCGCGCGGATTCGCGGCAAATCCACCCCGGCCACCGCGGTGGCGCCGCATCCGGCGTCCTTGCGTCTGCGTCGCCGCCAGCCAGTGGCGCACAAGGTGTTCGACGTAAGTTCCCTGAGGGAGTTCTGTTATGTTCTTGGCCAGACGACCATCTGGGTTGTCTAGTATCAGCAGGCTCTGCATTCTCCACGCCGTTTCTTGGATACTTTCATCGAGGCGGGCACGATTCAGTGGCGGCAGCGATGATGCCACTGCGAGTTCTCTCTGCCGGCTGTCAGATCTTTTCCGCCCAGTCCGGATGGACATCAGCCGTGTCATCTTGCGGGCACTTGAATCTGGTACGTGTTCGGAGTCAGTGGAGCTGGAGAGGCTCGACGTCGAGCTGGATCCTTTTGTTGTCAACTTGGTGGTCCGGGGCTTGTCGGACTCTGAGACAGCGGTGCGGTTTTACTGGTGGGCAGAGTCCCGTCCGGGATTCGATCATAGCCAGTTTGCAATAGCGTACATTGTGAGCTTGCTGTTTGTGGATGGAAATTTTGCTCTGTTGTCGGAGTTCCTGGGGACAGTGAGGAGCCAGGGGGTGGCACTGCATCGATCGCTATATCGGATCCTTTTGTCTGGCTATGTCCGAGCTGGCAAGTTTGATTCGGTCATAGAGACGTTTGATGAGATGGTCATGTCTGGTTGCCGTGAGTTTGGTATCGATTACAATAGGTACATAGGTGTTCTAATTAAGAACTGTTGCTTTGATTTGGTGGAGAAATATTATGGCATGGCGCTCTCGAAAGGTTTTTGTCTGACTCCATTCACTTACTCAAGGTGGATCTCTGCATTGTGTCAATCAAATAGGATTGAGCTTGTAGAGGAGCTTCTGGTTGACATGGATAGATTTGGTTGTTCTCCAGATATTTGGGCCTGTAATATATACATCGATTATTTGTGTAAACAGAACAGGTTACATGATGCACTGGAGATGGTAGAGAAGATGCGGGGGAAAGGAACCAGCCCAGATGTTGTGACTTATACAACAGTTGTTGGCTGCTTATGTAACAATAAGAGGTTCTCAGAAGCAGTTGGACTTTGGGAAGAAATGGTGAAGATGGGCCTTAAACCAGATGTTGTTGCCTGTGGTGCACTGATCTTTGGGCTGTGCAAGAATAGCAAGGTTGAAGAGGCTTTTGAACTGGCATCAAGGATGTTAAGTCTGAATATAGAACTGAATGTCTCAATATACAACGCCCTAATAAGTGGCTTCTGGAGAGCTGGGAGCATTGATAAAGCCTACACCATCATATCATTCATGCGGACAAACGGATGTGAGCCAGATGTTGTTACATATAATATCCTCTTGAACCATTACTGCACTATAGGTATGATAGAGAAAGCTGAAAAATTGATAACAAAGATGGAAACAAGCGGTGTAAATCCTGACCGATACAGCTATAATCAGTTGTTGAAAGGGCTCTGCAAAACTCATCAACTGGACAAGGCATTTGCTTTTGTTTCTGATCATATGGAAGTTGGTGGGTTCTGTGATATTGTATCCTGTAACATATTGATTGATGCATTTTGCAAGGCCAAAAAGGTAAAATCTGCACTGGAGCTATTCAAGGAAATGGATTACAAGGGAATGCAAGCTGATGCTGTGACATATGGGACTCTGATCAATGGTCTTTCTAGTGTAGGATACTATAATATAGCTGAAGAACTTTTTGAGCAGATGCTGAAGGCTCAGATTGACCCTAATGTTAATCTGTACAATATAATGCTTCATCACCTGTGCAAGGTTGGTGATCTCAAACGTGCTCAGAAAATATTCTCGCATATGATTCAGAAGGAAATCTTACCTGGCACTGTTACTTATAATACACTCATATACTGGCTTGGAAAAAACTCAAGAGCAATGGAAGCCTTTGATCTCTTCAAGGATATGAGGACACAGGGAGTAGAACCAGATAGCTTGACATTCAAGTATTTGATCAACGGCCTCCTGGACGAGGGGAGATCTACACTAGCTTATGAGGTATGGGAATATATGATGGAAAATGGAATCATTCTTGACAGAGAAGTTTCTGAAAGGTTGATAAGTGTGCTTAAATTGAAGAACAAGTAGCAGCCAAGTTCTTGGAGAGGTTTAGCCACTAGAAGGTGTCCTGCCTCTGCCACCTCCGTGCACCTACCTCCAGAGCTTCAATAGTTGATTCTAAGCTCGTCACTTTGCAGTTACACACAACATGGATGCCCTCCTCCCTTTATGCATAGCTGACCAGACGTCCAGACCATGGCAGACACGTGAAAGTAGCAATGGACAAGGTAATCCTCCTTTTGACCTTCTGATTTATGGGCATTGTGCTAGCCTTTGAGATGTAAACAACAGACATTTACTCCCTCCGTTTCAAAATAAGTGTTGTGGTTTTAGTACAAATTTGAACTATAATCACAACACTTAATTTAGAACGGAGGGAGTAATTGTGAACCAAAGGCAATCCTGTTGAACAAGTGGACTGTCTTTAATTTTTTTAGAGCTGGAGAGCCAATATAATCCTTGTTATAATAGCTAAGAATCTTTTCAGATTCTAGCTGAAGACATACACCTGATAAACATTACCAAAAGCAATGTAAGGTAGTGATGACTTTATAAAATCTTGTTTGATTTAAGTTGGTTCATGCCTAATTTTTTCGGATCTCTCGTACATGCATATTTGTCCAATGCACTGTATAACACTTCTCTAAAAATCACAGGTGTGGTCTTCAATGCATCTAGAACAAGTTTAATGTTGGTCCTGAGCTCTCAACTTTTTTATGAGAAAGTCTGCAAAGCTGCTGCCTTCAGTATACAATATAATCCTGAGGTGCATATGACTTCTGGCACTGCTTTTCATTCAACTTCAATTGTATACAGTGAAAGAGAACATTTCCATCATAAAACCATCAAGTTGTAACTTTGATCTAAATACCTCATCACTATATAACAAAACAAATCACTTCTATTAATACCTAGGTTTTCTGTTGTGGAAGTTGCAACATCAGGTGCATCACATATGTTCTTAGCAGCTAGGTTTAGAAGAATATAAGCCTGAAGGTTTAAACATAGATCAGGTGCATCACATATGTGCTATATATAACTCCTATGCTATAGTTTGAATCCACACTCCAGTGTTTCATGATCATTGTAGTTAGCTACTTGAAGCTGCACTTCACATATCACGATGCGAACTGCGTAGACAGTACTTCTGCATTGCATGTAACTGCTGTCAATTTGTCCCTATTTTTGCCGCCTGTACCAAATGAACTGACTGACATCTTGCATTTCCATGTTCTTAGTCCATTTGACTGTTTATTCTTCCATATCTTTTTGTTCTGAATGTAAACTATGATTGCAGGGCAGGAACAAGAGCTTGTTTCTGACTTTCCATGATACAAACTTCTCTGCACATGAATAGGCTATATTCAGTTCTGTAGGCAGTTGCAATGATTTCATCTATATCTCTAAGGGCTCCTGGGTCTGAATAGTGAATACTTCAAAGAGTGAAGAGTGTGACAGTGAAGTGTCTTGAGAAAATAGTCTTATATCCTCCAATGTCAAGTTGGTACCTTTAGGGCATTCAGTAGAGTTGCTTACCGGTGTACATATAGCATGGTGGCAGTACTAGAGGAAGGGCCTGGGAAGAGGATTGGAAACTAGATTTGCCGGTTGAAGGTCCATCATTCCTGTGATCATTTTGTCATAGCAGTCGCCTATTGCATCACATTAGATGTGCGGTATGCGACATGTTTTTCGAAGATGGGGCCATTTGTTTTTCATGTGAAGAAGACGTTGGAGAGCTGTCCAACTGGAGCTGATTCAAGAGGAACTTGTTGAGTGCACGGCGCTGATGGTGGTCGTGATACAGATCCTTCAGCTACCTAGTGAGCAAATGAAGCGTGGTTGTGTACTTCCCTCTGCTGCTGATGGGCTGCGAGAAATAAAATGAATCATGCGGAACCCTAGCATCAGTCGATGAGTTTCTATACACGATGGCCTAGCATATTTCTGAGTGGAAAGAGTGCTGCTCTCCAGACACCACCACCTGCAGGCCACATCATGATCATATGGCTCTTTCTCGAGGAACCCAGGACAGACAGTTGGGATTGAGTCAAAAGGCAAGAGGAGCTAAGCATCACTTAGGTGACAAAGGTGCAAGCCTTCTGGCCTGTCATGTCGCGGAGCTTGCAAAACTGTTGAGATCCTGGGACCAGATGATGCCAGATGTTTGAAGATTTCTCAATCTGTGCTTGTCTTCGTCTCCGGAAACAATGTAGAATTCAAAATCAGATTTTGTTCCCCTGTGGAGGTTGAGGATTTTGCCTCTTCTTTTTACTTCTCAGTTTTGATACTGGAATAGACCTGCAGTGCCTGCTGAGTGCTGACAAGGAGAGTTTTGTGGTAGTGTTGACAGCCAATCAATGTTGTATCTGTTGTACAGTATCATCCCATAAACATACAAATGAATCAAATCAGTCAGGGTTTTCCCCATGAATCTTAATTTTCTACTGTGTTGTTTCATGTTAATATTTTTTTGTTAATTTTGCAACGCTCATGTATCTTTGCCTGCTTTTTTATCATATTTTTAGTGATTTTTAGATTATTAGTCGGATAAACTATTTTGGTAGAGCTGTCTTATTGCTAATCTCTGCGAACATGCAGCATAATCGTTAACATGAGGAATCATTCTCCTCCTGCATTATGCAAATATATGGCTTCAACTTTGCAGAGGCTGTAAATGTCGCTCCGGTGGACTGGCTGCCCCATGGACAAGGCCAGAGATGAGAGATCAGTGGCGCAAGACATAACTGTCACATGACAAGTTATTACCTACAACTGCACAAGCAGCTCACAGACAGATTTGGATGAATCTTCACAACTGCAAGAGTGGGCAGAAGGAATATATATAGCTGGATACCTGTGGAAAAAAAATGGAATGCTCACTAGTACAATTAATGTGGCAATCTATTTGTATGCATCAGAAGAAGATGGTCTTCAGTAAAAGCAGAGAATTATCTGGATCAGTTACTGGTGTCAACATCGTTTGCAGCCTTGATGGCTGCGAGGACCTTGACAAACCAGTGCCCCGGGGGATATCTGAAGTGCAGAATAAATGTGTTGATCTGAACATAGAAAGTCCATCAAGTAGTCCTAGAATAAAAGAAGAGCTAGTATGCAGTTCTAGCACATCAGATGCAGCATGTTAATTTATCGAGCTCTACATGCAGTGCTCTAGGAGAAAACTTAGCAAGGACAAGATGGTCTTGGACTGCGAGTCCCTGGGAACAAGTGACACAGCTATACGAATTCCCGGTGCACACAACCCTTGAGCCATTCATCTGAGTTTCATGTCCTTCTCTGATACTAAGAAACTGTTTGGTGTTGGCACTGAACACAGGGGGGCCAAGGCTTTGTGTGTCCAGGTTAGTCAACTAGCTGAACCTTCTTCAAGCCAATCTGATGAAGCCTCCAGCCAGCAAAATCAAGCATCGGGCTGAACCACTTGACTACGGAAGAGTAATACTTGGCGAAAATTGGTGCAGTCATCAAGCTATCTTCCCAAAAGGTACACGCACTGAATGGTGTAGTGACTATTTTTTCATGGCGTGTAGAAGTGTTAAACTTGAGAGAAAATGATAGTTTTCAACTTAGAGATCGAGTGACATTCCACGGCGGACCAGATCAAACAAAAATATGCTGCTACATCTCACAAGTTGTTGATGCTGGACTTCTCGGACCCCATTTTCAGTCTTTTGACCCCATTTGCTTTATTGGGGGTCACATGTCCCAGATCAGTCACAGGTGGCTGTGGTCTGTGGAGGAGCTTCCTGAGGTTTCTCTTGCCCACGTTTACCAATGCAAAGTTGGAACAGTGCGAGAGAAGCAACATAGAGCTGGAAAATCTGGCATTGTTGCTTTATTATTCAAGTAATTCTCGGCTGTCGGTGCAAGTTTCTGAATATGAGCGGCAGGCGTGTATGTCTAGACGGGCCAGGCCTATCAGTCAGGGAGGCTGGGCCGATACTGGATGCACGACCTGGACTACATTCTGCTGACGTTGCTGCAGCATACGTGAGCAGCCTCGTTGTCTTTGTCTTCGGTATTGAACAATGTAGAATTCAAAATCAAATTTGTTCCCCTGTGCAGGTTTGAGGATTTGGCCTCTTTTTTTCTTCTTCTCAGTTTTGATACTGGAATAGACCTGTAGTAGTTGCTGACAAGGAGGGTTTTGCGGTAGTGTTGACAGCCAATCGATGTTGTGCCTGTTGTACAACATCATCCCATAAACACATCCCATAAACATACAAATGAATCAAATCAGTCAGGGCTTTCTCCCTGAATCTTAATTTCTACTGTGTTGTTTTATGTTAAAAAAAATTCTGTTAATTTTCCAATGCTCATGTATCTTTGCCTGCTTTTTTATCATAATTTTTCAGGATTTGTAGTTAGATTATTAGTCGGAAATACTATTAGAGCTGTCTCATTGCTAATTTCGGCCAACACGCAGCATATTCGTCAACATGAGGAATCATTATCCTCCTGCATTATGCAAATATATCTGCGCCTTCATCCATTTTCATTCTTTCATTCTGAATTCCTCTGTACAGGTCACACAGTTTATCCCCTTCTGTTCTAAAATCAGAAGGAAATTCCTGTTTACTGTGTTGTTCAGAATTCAGGCGAGTTTGTTCTGACATTACCACGAGCTTACCATTCTTGGTTCATCTGTGGCTTCAACTTTGCAGACGCTGTGAATGCCGCTCCCCTGGACTGGCTGCCCATGGACAATGTGCTGTTGAGCTTACAGTGAACAGCGATCAGCGGCGCATGACAAGTTATTGCTCGCAACTGCACAAGCAGCTCTCAGACATGGATGAACCTTCACAACTGCAAGTGCTCAGAAGGAATATATTTATGGCTGGATACCTGTGGAAGAAATGGAATCCTCACAAGTGCAATTAAGAAGGTACTCCTGCTTCTTAATTCTGGCATTTATTATTTGTCAGTTCAGAAATGAACTATTACTTATACTCGTGGCTCCGTTATTTCAGACAAGAATTAAAATGGAAGGTGCAGCACGGGAGGCGAATGCTCTTTTGCAATGTAAGAAGATGAATCAGGGTTACGATTCACCATTCAGTGGACTGCGAATGCTTTTCATACTTTTATGATCGTCGTTTATCTGTTTTCAGTTGCCGATGCTCGCCAAACCATTTTGCTTGCTTAAACCTTGCAAATATTACAGGTTCGTGTGAAATGGACAGAGAATTTGTGTGGCACCGGTGCAGTATGGAACTGAATGCTCTTGTTCCAGCTCTAGAGGGAGAACCAGCTGCAGTGTAGCAGTGGAGACAGTGCGATGCCAATCTATTTCTTTGAAGCAGAAGATGGACTTCATGCAGTAAAAGCACAGAATTATCTGGATCAGTTATTGACGTCAACATCGATTGCGGCTTTGATGTGCTTTGATGCCTGCCCCTTGCCCAAGACCTTGACAAGACAGCGCCCAGCGGGACATCCGAAGGAGAATAAATGTGTTGATCTGAAAGGTCCATCAACTAGTCCTATTCCTAGAACAGAAGAAGAGCCAGTATGCAGTTCTAGTGCACCAAATGCAGCATGTTAATTTCTCAAGCTCTACATGCGGTGCTTCAGGAAAGCTTGACGAGGACAAGATGGTCATGAACTGTGAGTCCCTGGAGACAAGTGATGCAGCTAGTTCGAAGTCCCAGTGCAGGCAACCATCTGAGTTATCATGTCGTCGAGTACCAACAGGGTCTACCCTAGCTTCCAAAATTAGCAAGAGTGTTGACATTGAATACAGTGTGGCCACGGCTTGTCCTGCCCCGGTTAGCCAGCTGGTGGAATCTTCTTCAAGCCAATCTGATGAAGTCTTCAGACAGCAAAATCAAGCCATCTGATTACAGAAGAGTAATAGTTTGCTGAAACTGGTGCAGGCAGCCATCAAGCCATTCTTCCCAAAGGTACACTAAGTAAATAGTGTAATGAGTATTTTTTTTTCCTCCATGGCGACTAAAGAGGTTAAAAATTAAGAGAAAATGACATCTTTGCAGGATTTAGAAGTCGAGTGAAGCTACATGCCTACATCTCAGAAGCTGTTGATGCTGGGCTTGTCGGACCGATGTTTGGGGTATCTGTAATTCTAAATCCCTTCAGTTTTGTCACACCCTAGCTAGTCATGCATTAGAGTGTTGCATCATGTTTACTCTTTCAGCAGAAACTTGAAATGGGGATGACAGAACCCCCAGCCCCCTCTGAAACCAACTAGGGTTTACTAAAATAAATTTCTCAATGAACCTGAAATGCCCTTCTAAAATGCCCATCATTTTTGTCTTGGTTCAGAACCTCTGCAAAAGTGGTGCACATTTTCCTAGGCCATCCTAGGGTTTTTGAATTAAGTCATAAGTATTTGAATTTGGGCATTTAAAATTATATAAAATATTTAAATGCTCAAATATCTCCAAACTAAAATGTTTCATGTTGGAAATAATCCAACTATGGACCAGGAGTAGTTTGGTGATTTTTGGAATTGCCTAGGTATTTTATTTAATTCAACAAAGTTGCAGATATATTAAATAAAAACAGAAAACAGAAAAGAAAGGGGAAGACTTACCTGTGCGGCCCAGCCAGCAACCGACCCAGCCAGCAACCGACCCAGCCCAGCACTGTAGCTCCCCGTCGTCTTCCTCCCCACGCCCCGAAGCTGCTGCGTGCTCGCGCGCGCGCGGCCGCGCGGCCACCTCCTGCTTGCCGACGCCCTCCTGGCCGCGTGGACGACGCCCGCAGCCCGTCCCGATCCCCCCTGCTCTCTCTCACTCTCCCTGGCTCTCTCCTTCCTCTCTCTCGCTCTCTCTCTCGCTCGGCCGAACACGACCGTCGCCACCGTTTGCCATAGCCACCGCCTCCGACCACCCCTCGCTCCCCCGATTAGCTCAGAAGCTCCGCCACAACTCCCTCTTCCTCCCCACCGCTCCACGGGTCCCCGGAAGCCCTGCATCGCCGCCACGTCGCCGTTCCCCTCTTCGGACTCCGACCACCGTCGCCGTCAAATTCGTCGTCTCCGGCGCGTCCCCGAGCCCGCTTCGACGCCCACTGCAACCGCGGTGAGCCCCCGGAGCGTTTCCCCCTTCTTCCCTGGTCTCTCCCGACCTCTAGGCCCTAGCTCCACCTCGACCGAGAGCTCCACGCCGCCGGCGATGTCGCCGTCGTGGCCACGGTCGCCGTAGCGCCCAACCGAGCTCACCATCGTGCTCCACGCATCACCAGGAGCACGTAGAACGCACCAACGCCTCCCCAAAACCCCTGCAACACTGATCCCGACCGCACCCGAACTCCGGCCACCGCAGCCGAGCTCGCCGCCGTCAACTCCGGCCACCCCGAGCCCAACCACCACCACCAATAGACGCGGCTCAGCCTCAGCAACACGTAGATGCCTTCCGCCGTCCATTTGGTCGCCGGAATGGCAAAAAGCACTCTCGCCGCCGTCTCGGATCTCGCCGGCGTCATGTCGCCGGTGGGGTTTGACTTGACCGACCTGGGGTTTGACCCCCCCAGGGTCACTGACGCGTGGGCCCTGTCGGCCAGATGGTTAGGTTAGCGCTAACTACTGTTAGTCAACCCCCCCTGACACTGACAGTGGGCCCCAGCGCCACTAATTAGTAATTAGGATTAATTTAAATCTGTTTAACCCCCCCTGTCACTGACGTGTGGCCCCCACACGTCAGGTTTGACTTCAACCAGCCACAGTTGACCACTGACGTCATGCTGACGTCATGTTGACGCAGTAATTATATTTCTGGATTTAAATTAAATCAGGAAATTCCAGAATATTATTTAAACTTCAAAAATTCATAACTTTTATTCTGTAATTCCAAATTGGACAAATTATATATGAAAAATGATCAGAAAAATCCAATCTATCCATCTGTACTATTTTCATGCATGATCAAACAAGTTAAATTGATGTTTTAATCAGAACAAGGAAAAGCACTTTAAAAGGCCATATTTGAATTTGAAATTTGAATCTTTGATTCAAAATTGCTCAAACCCTTCTGGTTTTAGTTGCATTAGCCCAACACACTCATATTGCCATGTTTCATGCATGCATCATATTGTTGCATATTGTTTGGTAATGTTGTGTACCGGTGCTCTCCGCGGCAGGATCTGTCCCCGAGGAGTACCGTGATTACCCTAACGAAGAACCGTATCCGTGCAACGAACCATCAGGCAAGCAACCTATCATTTGATCATATCGATACAATCCCATGTTCTCGCTCCTGCTCTCTTTTACTGCATTAAGACAACGCGATTCAAACTGCTGTGTGCTACGGTAGTAGAACCCATTTCCTCTGCATGACCTGTCATTGCCACAGTAACTAGATGAAACCCACTAGCATGTGTAGGAGTTGATTGAGCCATATGTATGTGTTGTTCCTACCTTGCTATGCCTGCTATGCTTAGAGTCGTGTCAGGTCTGGTTCATCTGGGTGATGGGCTAGAGTGAAATGATTATGTCGGTAATGAGAGTGGTGTGGTGAACACGATTTGGTAAAGGTATCGATGAGAGGCCATGTAGGAGTACATGGTGGGTTGTTTCATTGAAGCCGACCTTAAGCACTGAGATCTGTATGTGTGATTTAAGAATCAGCTACTACCATGCATTGGGCCCGAAACCAATGGACCCTCTCGACTTCTTATTCACCCTAGTTCTCCGTCCAGGAGTTGCAAGTAGTTTCTGGTGTTTGTAGCCTACTGGAGGCCGTGGACAGCGCTGACCGTAGGGGTGGGCTGTGATGCGGTAGGTACGTGGCACGGTGTACCGAATACCCGTTAGGTATCTCGGGAACCCTGTTCACATCGTTCGGGGCCGTATGGGAAACCTCGGCCGGACTCCCTGCGGATGGAACCTGAATAGGCGATAAACCTGGACTGGAGGCTTAGGTGATTAGGTAGGTCGTGGCCGACACCCACGTTGGGCTTCCGCTTGAAGGTTGCCGAGTACATGTCGTGTAAGTGACGGTAAGAGGTGAGAGCGTGTATGAAGAAGTACACCCCTGCAGGGTTATCATGATCTATTCGAATAGCCGCGTCCGCGGTAAAGGACTACTTGGTTGCCTATACAGTTCATAGACAAGTAAATGGAAACTGTTAAAAGCCTCAAGATAAGTGTGAGTGCTGAGGATGGCTCTTCCGTAGGAAGACGGAGGTGGATCCTCGGTAGTGTATTGAAGTGGTGAGTAGTGGACTCGTGTGCGCAAAACTATTTCAAGTTGGAGTATCGTAGGATAGTCTAGCCAAGAGTCAAAGCTGGCTTGCTGCAATAACTCCACCGACCCTTCTTGATACTATGCATGTATGTAGGATCTGATGTAAGTCTTGCTGAGTACCTTTGTACTCATGTTGCTATAATCTACATTTTTACAGAAGACGCTGCAACCCCTTCTGATGGGTTCTATGTAGACGTTGACATCAACGAGTAGGCTAAAGACCCAGGTGGTGACCCTGAGCTTGTGATGGACCACGTAGTATAGTTAGGCTTCCAAGCCTCTTTTATTTTACTAGTTGTCTGTACCCAGACAAAGTACTTCCGCTGTTGGTTTGTATGACTGTATGACTTGTATGTGGGTCGTGAGACCCGTACCTGTGTGTATGACATGTATGGCTCCCTGAGCCTTAAATAAAGTACTTGTGTCATAGAGTCATGTTGTGATGCTTCGTTGTATTTGCACATATCGAGCATATTGTGTGTATGATTGAAATGCTTGGTATGTGTGGGATCTGACTATCTAGTTGTTTATCTTTAGTAGCCTCTCTTACCGGGAAATGTCTCCTAGTGTTACCGCTGAGCCATGGTAGCTTGCTACTGCTCTGGAACACTTAGGCTGGCCGGCATGTGTCCTTCTTCGTTCCTGTGTCTGTCCCTTCGGGGAAATGTCACGCTTTGAGTACCGGAGTCCTGTTAGCCCGCTACAGCCCGGTTTACCGGAGTCCTGCTAGCCCAGTGCTACAGCCCGGACCCACTTGCTGATGACCGACACGTTCGAAGCTGGGTCATGGATGCCTGTCCCTGTAAGTCTGTGCCACTTTGGGTTTACGACTAGTCATGTCAGCCCGGGCTCTTTATCATATGGATGCTAGCGACACTATCATATACGTGAGCCAAAAGGCGCAAACGGTCCCGGGCAAAGGTAAGGCGACACCCGTGGGAATACCGTGCGTGAGGCCGCAAAGTGATATGAAGTGTTACCGGCTAGATCGATGTGACATCGAGTCGGGGTCCTGACAGCGTTGGCATCAGAGCCGGACTGCCTGTAGGTTCTCCAAGCCAAACTGGTCGATGTTGAGTCTAGAAATTATTTAGTTATATGTAGGGGAATTGTTTGTGGGTTGGAACGTAAGGCTCTTTTTACTCCTTATACCTTATGACTTTCTGATCTGAGTCAGTCCATTCTTCCACCGGGGGTTAAGGAATTAGGGTCTGCTCTCTCTATCAGGATCACGAGTTACTAATCAGTAGTACCTTATAAGTTTGATGGATACAAGCCTAGTTCAGTTCTACTACCACATTATGTTGCCAACATGGTTTCAGAACTTTGATATGATGATGTTGAGTGTGTACGAAATCCTTTGTCAAATGTCTCAATATCCTTTTTGAGCATTTACAGCTGTTATGCTGCCGAAATTTTGCTAGAAATTCTAATGCCTTTGCATTATGATCATGCTTTCAGATGGCCACTCGCGACCTCAATCAAGTGGTTCGCCTGACTCGATGCCTAGATGTACCCGGCCATACTGCTAAGTTGGTGAGGGTAATGACTGAGGCTGGATATCGCTGGTATCCCGAGTACACGGTCGAAGAGCAATTCCGGGACTTCAATCAAAGCCAGTATCTCTGCACTGTCAGGATATTTCCATCTTATCCTGGATCCACTGAGCCTCTTCACTGCTCCTATGGACTCGGGGTTACTATTGAGATGGCTGTGCAGGACGCCGCCTACTCCATGATGACCATTATGCGAGTCAGATCTGGTTTATTTCGGGACTCTGATTTCCAGTATATGCCAGGATCACTTCCGGGAGCACAAGGATATCTCCAGGCTATCTATGCTGATTCCACTCAGGAGGATTCACGGACTCGCACCACTGCTGAGATGCTCGAGGATAAGGACCGTGAAAATCGGGCCTTAAGGTTAGAGCTCTTCAATACCCGTGCTGACCACTGGGCCACTTTGACTCGGTTCGCACCGGCGGTGCAAGCTGGATATTCAGATATGCGCGATCTCTATCCTGTGAGATCTGCTCTGCCAGACGTGATGGTTTGGCGTGATGTAGGAGGCATCACCCCACCTCGCGGTCCCCGCAGGCCACCGTTTGTTGGTCCAAGGCCTCATCCTAGCCCCTATGGTCCACAAGCTCCGCGAGATCGTCTGTTTCCGGATGAACATGTTGAGCTTCCAGGCTATGGAGGTGACTTCTATGAGGACTACTACGGATCGGTCTGAGTTAGTGATAGTATCCCTAGTTCGCACTAGCTGTGTCGTCTGTCGTCCCGCGTGACTCGTGGGATATGACCTAGTTTGTACTCTTTCCGGAGTTGTAGAAAAATAATGTATAGGAGTTTGGAATGCCTTCGATGAGATGTAATCCCTTTTCACCGTAATAGTACTTTGTTTGGTCTTGTACTAAACCTTGTATGGTGTGTATGACGATGGAATAAAGAAGCAGTTTCTGTATCTACCATGTCATACGGATGATCATCTTGCATTCCGAGTTATTCCTTACATTATGTATTCCTATGTCGGAATTTTATCATTCTGACTATATCATTGTCTTGTTTACCTAGGATGGTCAACACGCGCGCCAACCCTGCTTCTCAAGAGCAGGCCGAAGGCAGTGAAGCCAGAAATGAACATCTGCCTCAACCTCCTTCACTAGCCGAGGTTATGATGGAAGCTGAGAGAAACAAGCGGGAGACAAACCGTTTGTTGGAGCGTATCGAACAGAATACAGCACACCATCAGAGGGCTAACATGGTGTCACTCAGCGATTTTATCAAATTGCATCCACCCACGTTCCACCACTCCGTCGAGCCTCTCGACGCTGATGACTGGCTTCGCAGTATCTCTCATAAGCTGCGTTCCGCGCTGGTAGCGGAGGCTGACAAGGTCACCTTTGCTGCGTATCATCTTGAAGGCCCCGCCAGTCTATGGTGGGAGAATTATGGAGCTATGCGCCCAGCGGGCCATGTCACAACTTGGGCTGAATTCAGCGAGGTTTTCCGTGAACATCACATTCCGGAGGGTCTCATGGACCGTAAACGTGAAGAATTTTGCAGTTTCACCCAAGGCCGACTTTCTGTGGATGCTTATAGCAGAGAGTTTGGTAATCTCGCCCGATATGCAACCGAGGAAGTTTCTACTGACGCCAAGAAGCAAGCAAGGTTCCGTAAGGGCCTTAGTCCTGAGCTTCGCCGCGACCTCCGTCTGCATGAGTGCACATCTTTTTCGAAACTTGTCAACAAAGCCATCAGTGCTGAAACTGGTCAGACTGACTATGACGCAACACGCAAGCACGGACGTGACATGGGTTCCTCATTCGGTGCTGGTCCTCAGAAGCGCCGCGTGTGGGTACCCAACACCGCCCTGCCACCCAGGTTCACACCGAGGCCATCTTTCCAGGCGCCTCGCCCTGTTCAACAGTCTGCACCGGCCAAGCCCTATGGGGGTCCAAACAATAATGCTCCTCCGCGTACCAGTTCCGTGACTTGTTTCAAGTGTGGGGAATCTGGTCATTATATGCGTGAGTGTCCCCAGACCAACCCCAATCAATCTGCTAAAGCTGTTGGCCGTGGCAAGCCGACAGGGAAGGTGTTTCATGCTAAACCGGTCACCGCTTCACGTGGCCATGTCAACTGTATCTCTGCCGAAGAAGCTCAAGAGGACCCTAACGTCGTTCTCGGTACGCTTCTTGTTAACTGCCATCCGGCATCTGTTCTTTTCGATACAGGAGCCTCTCATTCTTTTATATCTGAAAGTTATGCTCGTTTGCATAACGTTGCATTCTGTGCCTTGCCATCCACTATGGAAATCTCTACCCCTGGGTCTAGATGGCAGACCTCTAGGGTAAGTTATGGAAATGAAATCCAAGTCGACAGACTTGTTTTCCTTGCATCTTTGATAGCCCTTAAATCTTCAGATATTAATATCATTTTGGGTATGGACTGGATGTCGGCTCATCAAGCCAAAATTGATTGCTTCTCTAGGACTGTTCAACTCACCCATCCTTCAGGAAAGATAGTCAATGTCTTGACCCGAATAGCCAAGCGACAACTATATTCTCTTAACGCCAGCCCTTTGCCAGACCTTGAGGACGTTCCGGTAGTCCGTGACTTCCCGGATGTCTTTCCAGAGGAATTGCCAGGTGTTCCACCTGACAGGGATGTTGAATTCATAATAGACCTCATCCCCGGAACCGTTCCGATTGCTAGAAGACCTTATAAGATGGCACCCCTAGAACTAGCCGAGCTTAAGAAACAACTCGATGAATCCTTGAAAAAGGGCTTCATCCGCCCTAGTTCATCTCCGTGGGCTTGCCCCGTCCTATTCGTTAAGAAGAAGGATGGTACGGACCGAATGGTTGTAGATTACCGACCTGTCAATTTGGTCACAATCAAGAACAAGTACCCGCTTCCCAGGATCAACGACCTGTATGATCAGCTCGCTGGATCCTCAGTCTTCTCCAAGATGGATTTGAGGTTGGGCTACCATCAAATCAAAATCAGAAACGGGGACATTCCTAAAACGGCCTTTGTTACTCGTTATGGCCAATACGAGTACACCGTCATGTCCTTCGGTTTAACCAACGCTCCAGCCACTTTTTCTCGGTTAATGAACTCAATCTTCATGGAGTATTTGGATAAATTCGTCGTAGTTTATCTCGATGATATACTCATCTACTCTAAGAACGAGGAAGAACATGCCGAACATCTAAGGCTAGTGTTGAAGAAACTTCGAGAGCATCGCCTTTATGCCAAATTCTCTAAATGTGAATTCTGGTTGTCAGAAGTGACCTATCTGGGTCATGTAATATCTGGTAAAGGTATTGCGGTTAACCCTGAGCGAGTTCAAGCCATCCTTGATTGGACTCCACCCGAATCGGTCAAGCAAGTTCGGAGTTTTCTAGGCTTAGCGAGCTATTGTCGTCGCTTTGTCGAGAACTTCTCCAAAGTTGCTAAACCTCTAACCGAACTCCTCAAGAAAGATAAGAAGTTCGAATGGACTCCACAATGTGAGCACAGCTTTCAGGAACTGAAAAGACGCCTGACCTCTGCTCCCGTGCTGGTACCGCCAGACTTCTCCAAGGACTTTGTTATCTACTGCGACGCCTCACGACAAGGGCTAGGTTGCATTCTCATGCAAGATCGACACGTAATTGCTTACGCTTCACGGCAATTGCACCCACATGAGGAGAATTATCCTACTCATGATCTAGAACTTGCAGCCGTAGTCTATGCACTTAAGACCTGGCGACATTACCTCCTCGGTAATCGTTGCGAAATATTCACTGATCACCAAAGTCTGAAGTACATCTTCACCCAACCGGATCTGAATCTTAGGCAAAGACGTTGGGTTGAATTGATCACAGACTTCGACTTAGGAATAACCTACACCCCAGGGAAAGCCAACGTCATGGCTGATGCGCTAAGTCGTAAATCTTATTGTAACAACCTGATGTTACAACAAAGTCAACCGCTTCTCCATGAGGAATTTCGGAAGCTTAACCTTCACATTGTACCTCAAGGTTTTCTGTCCACCTTGGTGGCAAAACCTACCCTTACGGATCAAATTATCAAAGCACAGAAGGTAGATCCGGGAATCTCCCGCATCAAGGGAAACATTCAGAAAGGAATTGCGAATTGTTTCTCCGTTAATGATCAAGGAGTCGTATACTTCGGGGATCGACTAGTGGTTCCCAAGGTGCGCAACCTAAGGCGATTAATCCTTAAGGAAGCTCATGAATCTCCTCTCACTATTCATCCCGGTAGTACTAAGATGTATCAGGACCTACGCCAGAGGTTCTGGTGGACTAGGATGAAGAGAGAAATTGCTCAGTATATTGCAAATTGCGACGTCTGTCGTCGTGTAAAAGCAGAGCATCAACGGCCTGCTGGCACCCTTCAACCCTTAGCTATTCCTGAATGGAAATGGGATAAAATTGGTATGGATTTCATTACCGGCTTTCCCAGAACCAAAAGAGGGAATAATGCTATTTTCGTCGTGGTCGATCGTCTTTCCAAAGTAGCTCATTTCTTACCTGTTCGTGAGAGTATAACCGCTAGTCAACTGGCAGACCTATACATCTCCCGGATAATGTCCCTCCATGGTGTCCCTTTGGAAATCAATTCGGATCGAGGAAGTCTTTTCACCTCTCGATTTTGGGAAAGTTTCCAAAATGCTATGGGAACTCGTCTTTCTTTTAGCACCGCTTTCCACCCTCAGTCAAGTGGTCAAGTGGAACGCGTCAACCAAATTCTAGAAGACATGCTTCGAGCCTCTGTTATCTCTTTCGGAATGGACTGGGAGAAGTGCCTTCCATTTGCCGAATTCGCTTACAACAACAGCTATCAATCTAGCTTGGGTAAAGCCCCTTTTGAAGTTCTCTAGGGACGCCGATGTCGAACACCCCTTAACTGGTCAGAGACCGGGGAAAGACAATTCTTTGGCCCGGATATGATTCAGGAAGCAGAAGAACAAGTTCGTATCGTTCGTGAAAAGTTGAGAACAGCCCAATCTCGCCAAAAGAGTCAATATGACCGAAAGCATAAGGCTATGACTTTCGAGGTTGACGAGAAGGCTTATCTTCGGGTCACCCCTCTGAAGGGAACCCATCGTTTCGGTATCAAAGGCAAATTGGCTCCTCGTTACATTGGACCTTTTCGCATTCTTGCCAAACGAGGAGAAGTTGCCTACCAATTGGAACTACCTCCGCACCTCTCCAGAGTTCACGATGTCTTCCACGTTTCTCAACTCAGGCGTTGCTTCTCGGATCCTATCCGTGAAGTGGACCACGAAACGCTTGATCTCCTAGATGATCTTACATATCGAGAGTACCCCATCCGTATCCTCGATCAGGCCGAGCGTACCACGCGACGTCATAACATCAAGTTCCTCAAAGTTCAATGGTCGCATCATTCTGAAGATGAAGCAACTTGGGAAAGGGAGGATCGTCTTCGACTTGAGTATCCCGCCTTCTTCCCGGAGGAACCCAAATCTCGGGACGAGATTCTTTTGAGTGGGGGTGAGTTGTCACACCCTAGCTAGTCATGCATTAGAGTGTTGCATCATGTTTACTCTTTCAGCAGAAACTTGAAATGGGGATGACAGAACCCCCAGCCCCCTTTGAAACCAACTAGGGTTTACTAAAATAAATTTCTCAATGAACCTGAAATGCCCTTCTAAAATGCCCATCATTTTTGTCTTGGTTCAGAACCTCTGCAAAAGTGGTGCACATTTTCCTAGGCCATCCTAGGGTTTTTGAATTAAGTCATAAGTATTTGAATTTGGGCATTTAAAATTATATAAAATATTTAAATGCTCAAATATCTCCAAACTAAAATGTTTCATGTTGGAAATAATCCAACTATGGACCAGGAGTAGTTTGGTGATTTTTGGAATTGCCTAGGTATTTTATTTAATTCAACAAAGTTGCAGATATATTAAATAAAAACAGAAAACAGAAAAGAAAGGGGAAGACTTACCTGTGCGGCCCAGCCAGCAACCGGCCCAGCCAGCAACCGACCCAGCCCAGCACTGTAGCTCCCCGTCGTCTTCCTCCCCACGCCCCGAAGCTGCTGCGTGCTCGCGCGTGCGCGGCCGCGCGGCCACCTCCTGCTTGCCGACGCCCTCCTGGCCGCGTGGACGACGCCCACAGCCCGTCCCGATCCCCCCTGCTCTCTCTCACTCTCCCTGGCTCTCTCCTTCCTCTCTCTCGCTCTCTCTCTCGCTCGGCCGAACACGACCGTCGCCACCGTTCGCCATAGCCACCGCCTCCGACCACCCCTCGCTCCCCCGATTAGCTCAGAAGCTCCGCCACAACTCCCTCTTCCTCCCCACCGCTCCACGGGTCCCCGGAAGCCCTGCATCGCCGCCACGTCGCCGTTCCCCTCTTCGGACTCCGACCACCGTCGCCGTCAAATTCGTCGTCTCCGGCGCGTCCCCGAGCGCGCTTCGACGCCCACTGCAACCGCGGTGAGCCCCCGGAGCGTTTCCCCCTTCTTCCCTGGTCTCTCCCGACCTCTAGGCCCTAGCTCCACCTCGACCGAGAGCTCCACGCCGCCGGCGATGTCGCCGTCGTGGCCACGGTCGCCGTAGCGCCCAACCGAGCTCACCATCGTGCTCCACGCATCACCAGGAGCACGTAGAACGCACCAACGCCTCCCCAAAACCCCTGCAACACTGATCCCGACCGCACCCGAACTCCGGCCACCGCAGCCAAGCTCGCCGCCGTCAACTCCGGCCACCCCGAGCCCAACCACCACCACCAATAGACGCGGCTCAGCCTCAGCAACACGTAGATGCCTTCCGCCGTCCATTTGGTCGCCGGAATGGCAAAAAGCACTCTCGCCGCCGTCTCGGATCTCGCCGGCGTCATGTCGCCGGTGGGGTTTGACTTGACCGACCTGGGGTTTGACCCCCCCAGGGTCACTGACGCGTGGGCCCTGTCGGCCAGATGGTTAGGTTAGCGCTAACTACTGTTAGTCAACCCCCCTGACACTGACAGTGGGCCCCAGCGCCACTAATTAGTAATTAGGATTAATTTAAATCTGTTTAACCCCCCCTGTCACTGACGTGTGGCCCCCACACGTCAGGTTTGACTTCAACCAGCCACAGTTGACCACTGACGTCATGCTGACGTCATGCTGACGCAGTAATTATATTTCTGGATTTAAATTAAATCAGGAAATTCCAGAATATTATTTAAACTTCAAAAATTCATAACTTTTATTCTGTAATTCCAAATTGGACAAATTATATATGAAAAATGATCAGAAAAATCCAATCTATCCATCTGTACTATTTTCATGCATGATCAAACAAGTTAAATTGATGTTTTAATCAGAACAAGGAAAAGCACTTTAAAAGGCCATATTTGAATTTGAAATTTGAATCTTTGATTCAAAATTGCTCAAACCCTTCTGGTTTTAGTTGCATTAGCCCAACACACTCATATTGCCATGTTTCATGCATGCATCATATTGTTGCATATTGTTTGGTAATGTTGTGTACCGGTGCTCTCCGCGGCACGATCTGTCCCCGAGGAGTACCGTGATTACCCTAACGAAGAACCATATCCGTGCAACGAACCATCAGGCAAGCAACCTATCATTTGATCATATCGATACAATCCCATGTTCTCGCTCCTGCTCTCTTTTACTGCATTAAGACAACGCGATTCAAACTGCTGTGTGCTACGGTAGTTGAACCCATTTCCTCTGCATGACCTGTCATTGCCACAGTAACTAGATGAAACCCACTAGCATGTGTAGGAGTTGATTGAGCCATATGTATGTGTTGTTCCTACCTTGCTATGCCTGCTATGCTTAGAGTCGTGTCAGGTCTGGTTTATCTGGGTGATGGGCTAGAGTGAAATGATTATGTCGGTAATGAGAGTGGTGTGGTGAACACGATTTGGTAAAGGTATCGATGAGAGGCCATGTAGGAGTACATGGTGGGTTGTTTCATTGAAGCCGACCTTAAGCACTGAGATCTGTATGTGTGATTTAAGAATCAGCTACTACCATGCATTGGGCCCGAAACCAATGGACCCTCTCGACTTCTTATTCACCCTAGTTCTCCGTCCAGGAGTTGCAAGTAGTTTCTGGTGTTTGTAGCCTACTGGAGGCCGTGGACAGCGCTGACCGTAGGGGTGGGCTGTGATGCGGTAGGTACGTGGCCGGGTGTACCGAATACCCGTTAGGTATCTCGGGAACCCTGTTCACATCGTTCGGGGCCGTATGGGAAACCTTGGCCGGACTCCCTGCGGATGGAACCCGAATAGGCGATAAACCTGGACTGGAGGCTTAGGTGATTAGGTAGGTCGTGGCCGACACCCACGTTGGGCTTCCGCTTGAAGGTTGCCGAGTACATGTCGTGTAAACGACAGTAAGAGGTGAGAGCGTGTATGAAGAAGTACACCCCTGCAGGGTTATCATGATCTATTCGAATAGCCGCGTCCGCGGTAAAGGACTACTTGGTTGCCTATACAGTTCATAGACAAGTAAATGGAAACTACTAAAAGCCTCAAGATAAGTGTGAGTGCCGAGGATGGCTCTTCCGTAGGAAGACGGAGGTGGATCCTCGGTAGTGTATTGAAGTGGTGAGTAGTGGACTCGTGTGCGCAAAACTATTTCAAGTTGGAGTATCGTAGGATAGTCTAGCCAAGAGTCAAAGCTGGCTTGCTGCAATAACTCCACCGACCCTTCTTGATACTATGCATGTATGTAGGATCTGATGTAAGTCTTGCTGAGTACCTTTGTACTCATGTTGCTATAATCTACATTTTTACAGAAGACGCTGCAACCCCTTCTGATGGGTTCTATGTAGACGTTGACATCAACGAGTAGGCTAAAGACCCAGGTGGTGACCCTGAGCTTGTGATGGACCACGTAGTATAGTTAGGCTTCCAAGCCTCTTTTATTTTACTAGTTGTCTGTACCCAGACAAAGTACTTCCGCTGTTGGTTTGTATGACTGTATGACTTGTATGTGGGTCGTGAGACCCGTACCTGTGTGTATGACATGTATGGCTCCCTGAGCCTTAAATAAAGTACTTGTGTCATAGAGTCATGTTGTGATGCTTCGTTGTATTTGCACATATCGAGCATATTGTGTGTATGATTGAAATGCTTGGTATGTGTGGGATCTGACTATCTAGTTGTTTATCTTTAGTAGCCTCTCTTACCGGGAAATGTCTCCTAGTGTTACCGCTGAGCCATGGTAGCTTGCTACTGCTCTGGAACACTTAGGCTGGCCGGCATGTGTCCTTCTTCGTTCCTGTGTCTGTCCCTTCGGGGAAATGTCACGCTTTGAGTACCGGAGTCCTGTTAGCCCGCTACAGCCCGGTTTACCGGAGTCCTGCTAGCCCAGTGCTACAGCCCGGACCCACTTGCTGATGACCGACACGTTCGAAGCTGGGTCATGGATGCCTGTCCCTGTAAGTCTGTGCCACTTTGGGTTTACGACTAGTCATGTCAGCCCGGGCTCTTTATCATATGGATGCTAGCGACACTATCATATACGTGAGCCAAAAGGCGCAAACGGTCCCGGGCAAAGGTAAGGCGACACCCGTGGGAATACCGTGCGTGAGGCCGCAAAGTGATATGAAGTGTTACCGGCTAGATCGATGTGACATCGAGTCGGGGTCCTGACAAGTTTTCAGTCTATTGACCCCATTTACTTTGCTATTGGTCACATGGCAGCTTTCTTCCCGGATCAATCACAGATGGCTGTTGTCTGTGGAGTAGCTTCCTGAGGTTTCATTTGCTCACACTTCATCAATGCAAAGTTGGGATAGCAACACAGAGCCGGAAAATCTGCCGTTCCTGTATTATCATTCAGTATACTCTGTGCATTCTCGACTGTCGGTGCAAGTTTCTGTATAAGCATCCGAATGTGAGCAGCGGGCCTGTTTGTCTGTGTAGACGGGCCAGGCCTCTCAGTCCGCAAGGGGAGGAAAGATGGGTTGGGCCGGGCCGGTACTGGACGCATGAACTGAACCACAACATGCTGCTGGCAGGATACATACGCGCGCGGTCTCTCTTCTCTCCAAATGGTCGATCGGTATGAATAACATACCCACCTCCACCTCCATGATTCTGCAAAGAGAAAAAAAAAACCCTCCACCTGCATGGATAGGGCGGCACACGCGCAAGCGCCGGCCACGCCCACGATCCACGGGCGACCGGCGACGGGAGAGCCGTCAACGAACAAACCAGACGAGCTCGATCAGCCTATACCTACCTGCTAGCCACCTTCGCTGCCAAGTGCCAAGCACGTTCCGGACTGCGCTTTCGCCGTCCAAATCTCGCTCGCCGGACACCCGCCATTTTTCCTCTCTTTCATTCACTGACGATGACGAAAAAACCGCTCGGCCGATCGCAACTCGACGGAGGGCGACGTGGCGTCGACGGGAGAAAACAAATACGTCTCTTTGCTTGCTGCCGCGTCGGCCTCGCGGTGTGGTTGTACTACTTGTTAATTAATTATTATTTTTTTTGCGGGTGGGTAGTTGTCAATACATTAATTAACCGGTCACACGAACCACGTACGTTATCCGGAGAACAGTGCCGACGCCAACTGCCGCACCGGCCATGAGCTGACCAGTGTACTACGTAGCACTAGCTGCCCGTTGAGTGCGTCCAAAGGAGTTAGCTGGGATCTGGTCCGATTCTTCCACCAAGACGGGGCGTGCCTACGTACCCTCCTCACCTTGCATCGTTACACACTTACACGTACGCACCAGTACCACTATACGTGTACTACTTTGCCCTGGATAACAGGAGCATGGCTCAATCTGATCATGGTTACATTATCCTTAATTAATAACCTGATAACGCACCATGTCCTTGTTTCATTTGACCGCGCCATGTGCTGATTAATTATCTCGCCGTCCGTCGATGGCTCCATCCACATGGTTTCCTGTGCATGGGCCACGCCTGAAAGTTGCTCGACCGGCCAAGGTTACGTCCATCGTCCGGCTGTCGCGGAGACATTTTATTGCGATGGATGCGGGCTGATTTGACAGCACATGAAGGCGTGGAAAGAAATACGGTGTACATTTCACCGGACGGACGCGTCTCGGTCAAGAGGTCGGTTGGAGCAGCTAGACTTCAATTGGAATGGAAATTTCACCCGCCCTAAAACCGGCGTACCTCCCGGGCTCCTGCTCCAGTTGGGTTGGACATTTCGAATGGGTCGGTGAACATTATCCGGATTGGATATATAGTGTAAGGGCATGTACAATGGTTCATAAAGCGGTCTTATCTTAAATCTTGCATGTAATTTAGAGATAACAAAAAAACATGTCTACAATGGGTCATCTCTTAGCCTTATCTTCAATAACTAGTTATTCCTAAAAATATGGTGAGACATATTGTGCTAAGAGATCATCTCTTGCCTTCTCTTAATTAAGAGAAGACAAGCCTTCTCTTATGATTTCTCTCTCCTCCACCTCATCATTTATCCTACGTGACATTGCTAAGATAGAACCATCCATACCCTAAACCGCTTGATTATCTCTTTCCCATCTAGAACATGCTATTTAATAGACTAGTAGTAGCATATACCGAAGTCAAAATAGAATATGCCATCCGTTGACAAATCACATCATAGCGGTAGAAAGGGACGGTGATCTACCTAGTATCACGCCCAAATCACTTCTTACCCGATCCACCCAAGATAAGAGATAGGGAGATCTTTTCTAAAAATGTCCACCCAAGAGTAAAAACGAAATGAACGGGTGAAGAAAATGTAGTAACTAGGAAAGTCTTTCTCAGACATTCCAATCCATGAATCCAGGCTCCCTTTAGTTTTGTATACGCTTTCCATTTCGTGGCCTGATCTGCCGCCCGACGCCTCGACCCACCCACGCCCCCGTTGCCTATATAAACACCAGCCCGCACCACCACCAAGCATCCATCAAACAAGCACTAGTCCACAACACACATCCCATCCATCCTTTGAGTTGAAGCAAGACAAGAGAAACAATGGCTCCCATGCTCAAGCGGATCGCCCAGGACGAGCCCAAGAAGGCGGCGTACGTGACCTTCCTCGCCGGCTCCGGCGACTACTGGAAGGGCGTGGTGGGCCTGGCCAAGGGCCTCCGCGCCGTCAAGTCGGCCTACCCGCTCGTGGTGGCCGTGCTCCCCGACGTCCCCGAGGACCACCGCCAGAAGCTGCTCGCCCAGGGCTGCCTCGTCCGCGAGATCGTGCCCGTCTACCCGCCGGAGAGCCAGACCCAGTTCGCCATGGCATACTACGTCATCAACTACTCCAAGCTCCGCATCTGGGAGGTACATCATCACCTACTTATTCCTAGCTTGATCCGTCGTCTCTTCAGTTTCATCCTTGGCTTGACGCTGACGACGATGAGGTTTGTGGTGTATGTACTATGCAGTTCGTGGAGTACGAGAGGATGGTGTACCTGGACGCGGACATCCAGGTGTACGACAACGTCGACCACCTCTTCGACCTCGAGAAGGGCAGCTTCTACGCCGTCAAGGACTGCTTCTGCGAGAAGACGTGGAGCCACACCAAGCAGTACGAGATCGGCTACTGCCAGCAGTGCCCCGACAGGGTCGTCTGGCCGGAGCGCGACCTCGGCGTGCCCCCGCCGCCGCTCTACTTCAACGCCGGCATGTTCGTGCACGAGCCCAGCATGGCCACCGCCAAGGCCCTGCTCGACAAGCTCGTCGTCACCGACCCCACCCCCTTCGCCGAGCAGGACTTCCTCAACATGTTCTTCAGGGACGTGTACACGCCCATTCCGCCCGTCTACAACCTCGTCTTGGCCATGCTCTGGAGGCACCCCGAGAACATCCAGCTCCACAAGGTCAAGGTCGTCCACTACTGTGCAGCGGTACGTCCTTCCTTCACATCTTTGTCACAATATTATGATTACGCTCTTGATCATGATCGATGCTTCCATGACAGGGTTCGAAGCCGTGGAGGTACACCGGCGAGGAGGCCAACATGGACAGGGAGGACATCAAGATGCTGGTCAAGAAATGGTGGGCCATCTACGACGACGAGAGCCTCAACTACAAGCCTGCCGCCGACCCGCTGCGTGCTGCCCTCGCCGAGGTCGTCGCCGTCAAGTCCTTCCCGGCGCCCTCGGCTGCATAGGCTCGCTCGCTGCAAAAAGGCGTGTAATGGTCCTTAATAAATAGGAATATATCCAAAATTAGGGATTTCCTCAGTACGTAATATCGTGGTCGATTCAGTATCTGCATGTTTTGGTATTGTAGATCATCAATGGATCATATATATACAGTGTTCTTTTCTTGATTGAGGTACGGTCATAGTGTTTTTCTTGATTCAGTATCTACACGTTTTGGTATTGTAGATCAATCAATCATATACAGTGTTCTTTCTTTTTGATCATTTATTGTCATCATAGTGTTTTTTGGTTTGTATAAGGAAGGATTTTGTAAGCACGTGCAAGCACGCGGTTGGTCCAACTACTAAGTTTATAGATCGACCTGCTACGCACTCGTATGCATGGCTGCAACGTTTTGGAAACTACTAGTAAGATATTTTTCCCGCTACTAGTGCTTGTAGATCCTGTGGTGTCACCTGTGATCGCCGTATCCTTTTGGATATTCATTCTCGATAGTGCCTTGTTAGGTGGTGTTCCCCTTGCTGTCTACGTGCCTTGAGTTTGTCCTACTTTGCGACCAACACCAAGTAGTAGAGTATCTGGTAGCTCACTCGATCAAGATCAAGCGATGGAGACAAGGCGACCAACCAAAACGTGAGATGGTCCGTTTCTTTCGTTTGGACTTAGCGCGCGCGTGCATCGCTCTCCGTCGACGGCTGTCCTGCTTCCTTGTCGACGTGAAAGGCTCCGTCCGCCCGGTGACCCGGCCGGACGACGATGCTGCCCGTTTCGTCCTCGGCATGTCGAAATCGCATCGGTGGCCCGTCCACGTACACGGCCGCGACAGCCGGCCAACTTCCGCGGGACCGTCGTCGTCGCTCCTACAACGAACGACTGTCTAATTGGTCAACACCGTTGTAGCTTCTCCTTCCCTAGGAGCCATGGCACGGCATGGCGTGGCCTGGAAAACGTAGCTAGCTTGCCTCCCTCGACGAGGGCGAGATTGAGCTCCTCGTCATGGTATAGTGTACCTGTGTACGTCCAGATCGACGCCTGCCAAATCAATCAGGGTGTGTCTAGGGCACGTGTACGTAGATGTGCCCTAGTTATTACACTGGTTCCTCGTCTATTTCGTCAACACACCGCTGCTCCTTCCGTGCGAGCCATGGCACGGCGCGGACTGATCGGCCTGGAAAGCGTGGCTAGCTTGCCGCCGGACGAGGGCGAGATCGAGCTCCTCGATCGGTGCAGCTCGCCGAGGCCGGCCGGCTAGCGGTCAACTATGGACCGAGCCTGGATTTGATTTTTGATCTGCGCGCGCGGGGGACCGGCGTGATCGATCGGGATGCATGCATGGATCTGGCCGGCCGGTGCACACGTAGCATCGATCCTTACCGCTAGCTAAGGTATCGCGTACGTGCGCGTCGGCCTCGTCGTGTCGAGATCGTCGTCGCGTGCACCGCGTCCAATTCCATGTGCACGGCCGGGCCCTAGCTAGTTTGACGTGGTACAGTGTGCGTCGTCCTCGTCGGCACGGGCTGATGCCGCATGGAACAATTAACTAAGCTAGTGACCGCGAGCCGCCGGCCACCTAGCGTTCGCCGACAGCGCGTCGGCGTCCTGGCCGTGACGTGGTATATCTAATCCAGCATGGGCAAGAATATATAGTACATAGCTTACGTTGACAGGTACTAGTCCAGTAGTCCATGCCTTATTGAGAAGAGTAGTATAGCAGTGACATCGTGTGACAGTTTTTTTTAACCCGGGCCATAACCCCTTTCCATTAATAGCATAACGGAAATACAAAGTTCACCGAACACAGACCCAACATAAACGACTACAACATAAGGAAGCTAGAAAGGGGTAAGGCGAGATCAAAGCACCACTGGGAAACCCACTATGAGCACTCGTCATTGAGCAGCCCATCGCGGGGCGAAAACCCAGTGACACCTAGCATCACGCAAATCTCTAGACCTAAACAAACCAAGACAATCTCCAACAGAAACCATAACAGTACAACACCACCATGCCCGTAGGCTAACACACAGGAGAGCAAAAGCACTCGCGCAGGAGTGAGATTAAACCAAACTGGCAAACACAGAGTTGAAGCTTTGCATTGGTGGAGGAGTATCAATTCGTCGTTGACGGAGGTGCACAAATCCTCATCATCGTCGAAGCATTTGACCTCAGCATCTTGGCTCCACGCTTCATGGACTCCCGCTCCTCACCAGCCATCAAACCTGCCCAGTATGTCAAAAAGCCACAAGAAGCATACACCACATTAAAAGGACTTTTAAGAGATTTGTGCTCAAAGGTAGCCTGATTGCAACTGATCCAAATTGCCCATCATATAGCTGTCAAACCAAACGTATAAAATTTAGCCCCATTAGGAAGGAAAATGTAACACCAGGAGAAGTACTGCCAAAGGTTGTTTGGACACAACGATGTGCCAAACACACACCCAACCGTCCTCCAAACCACCGAGCAACAGGACAAGTAAAGAAAAGATGCTGCGAGGTTTCCACCTCATTGCAGAACGAGCACTTAGGATTTCCTGCCCATTTTCGCCTTCTCATGACATCTCGAGTCAAAACCGCATCTTGGAACAATTGCCAGAGAAAGATTTGAATCTTAAGAGGGATTTTTGCTTTCCATATCCATCTGAAATCACACCCCGTCAGGGTTCTCTCCAAATAGGTATAGACCGATTTGGTCGAGAATTTACCTTTCTTCCCCAATCTCCAGCAAATATAATCCGTCTCATCGGATAAATGCCAAGAGTTAACCACCTTAACTAGATCGTTCCACTGATCCGTAAGGGGTGGATGAAGGTTCCTTCTAAAAAGATCGCTACCCTCAAAGTTTTTGAATTCAGCAACAGTAATCTCCTGATAATTACAGATGCTGAACAAGGCCGGAAACTTAACACGCAAAGGAGCAGCACCCCTAATGGGGTCATTCCAGACTCTGGCTATATTCCCAGAATTTAAAATCACTTCTCTACCTGCCAACTATATCTCTTTTACTTTTACAATAGCTTTGGGGAATCCCCAAATTTACTCTTCACCGAGGGGACCGTGTCATTTCTGAAGTATTTAGCACGGATTATCTCCTGCCAAAGGCCTTGTTGGGTTTCCAGCTTCCACCACCATTTGGTGAGGAGACTGATGTTTTGTCTGTGCAAGTCTTTAACTCCCAAACCCCCTTTATTCTTAGACCTGCATATCCTAGACCACCTGACCAAGTGATATCTTCTCCGACCATCAGTCTCTTGCCAAAAGAACTTCTTTCTATGCTTATCTAGTTTCTCAATATTCTTCTTAGATAGCATAAACATAGACATGTAGTAGAACACGATGCTTGTAAGGGAGGAGTTGAGAAGGGTCAATCTCCCTCCCGAGGAGGCCGCATTACCAATCCAAGATTCACAACACTTGAGGACTTTGTCATCAACAAAATCCCAGTCTATCGCACGGAGGGCAGAATAGCTCACAGGTACCACTAAGTATTTCATAGGGAAATGGCCAATCTGGCAATTGAAAAGTTCAGAATGAAAAGCAAGAACCTCATCATCCCCTCCAATGCATAAAATTTCACTCTTCAGGAAATTAATCTTAAGCCCTGACATAAGTTCGAACAAATAAAGCAAGAGCTTCAGATTAACCGCGGCTTCTTTATCATGCTCAAAAACACACGACCGTGTCGTCTGCATATTGGAGAATAGCCACACCCCCATCAATCAGGTCCGGAGCTAGACCTGTTATCATTTCTCTTTTTGAGCATTCAGGATCATTTTGGATAAGGCTTCCACAGCCATATTGAATAAGAAAGGTGAGTGCGGGTCCCCTTGTCGCACTCCCTTGCAGCTTTGGAAGTAAGGACCTTTTTCATTATTCAATTTGATATCAATGGTCCTATTCTTAAGGATATTCTGGATCCACCCACACCACACTGGGCCAAAACCCCTGTTGCTGTGGCATTCAAGAAGAAAATCCCAATTGATCTTATCATATGCTTTTTCGAAATCGAGTTTCAACACCACATCAATTTTCTTTTTCCTTTGTGTGTGATGAAGAATTTCATGAAGGGTTAAGATGCCATCCATAATATTCCTGTGTTTTATGAATGCATTTTGATGTTTGCTGATTAGTATATCTGCAAACATGGAAGCTCTATTGTCCAACACTTTAGTAATAAGCTTGTAAGGACATCATAGCAGACAAATAGGCCTATATTGCTGAATTTTTTAGCTCCATTCATCTTAGGGATAAGGGTAATCACCCCATAATTCAGCCGAGCCACATCTAACGTGTTGTTGTGAAAGGCATCGAACAGACTCATAATATCCTTTTTCACAAACTCCCAGCAATGTTTATAGAACTCTGCAGGTATGTTATCCGGGCCCGGGGCTCGGTTGCTCTTCATATTGAAGAGAGCTTTTTTCACTTCTTCTTCAGTGAATTTACTAGTAAGCAGGATATTATCGTCTTCAGTTAACTTCTCATTATCAGCCCACATACCAGGAGACAAGTGAAAGAGGTTTCCTCTAGCAGGTCCAAATAGCTCCTTATAGTACGCTGTGGCATGAGCTAGAAGGTTAGTGGTCCCCTCGATCACTACATCCCCATCCGTAAGGGACTGGATCGTATTTTTTCTCTTTTTACCATTAGCCACTCTGTGATAAAAGGTTGTGTTTCGATACCCTTTTAAGAGCCAGCGTTCATTCGATTGCTGTAGCCAATACAGCTCTTCTTTGAAAAGAATCTCGCTGAGTTCTATCTGCAGTGTAGTTTTCCTCTCATATAGCTCAGGGTCGAGAGGCCCTTCCTCTTCTTTACTCTCTATCTCTTCTAACTCCCTCTTTATTTCCCTTTTTCTCTTCCTGGCATGGCCAAACATGTTCGAGCCCCACCCTTTAAAGTATTTTTTGAGACGTTTCAGTTTGATATTAAGAATATCAATAGGATCATCAGTTCGGACAGGTTGCTCCCAAATCTCCTTGGCAATGGGGTAAAAACTTTCGTCACACAGCCAGCTAAGTTCGAACCTGAACTCGTGTTGATTAGGCTTTTTTTGTCTCTCCTCTCCCGAGGACAAAAGAAGTGGATTGTGGTCCGAAACACCCCTCACCAGTTTACGAACCGTGACCAAAGGAAATATCTCCTCCCATTCAAAGCTCATCAGGACTCTGTCGAGTTTTTGCAGAGTAGGGTGTTTTTGGTTATTAGTCCACGTATACTTGCCACCCCCCATATAAATCTCTCGAAGGTTCAAAGAGTTTATAATGGAGTTGAATTTATCCACATAAGGGGATCTATTCAAGGTTTTATTTTTATCACAGGCCTCTCTGAGGATATTAAAATCCCCCCCACTATGTACGGGGCATGTGTGTGAGCACACATCGCGGATAGTTCTACCAGAAAGTCATCTTTACTGTCATCATGGGCTGCTCCATATACAGTAATGAGAGCCCAGACAATCTTACGGTTAACATCATAAAGGTTGGCCTGCAAACAAAATCTACCAGGAATCCAAGATATAACTTCTAGGGTCTCCTTCTTAATACCACAGAGGATCCCCCTGCTTTGCCAATTGATGGAATCCAATTCCAATCAAATTGAGTCACGGGGTCTATATTCCTGAGATTCTTAGGAGGGAACTTCTTCTTCATAGTCTCCTGAAGACAAAGGAAATCTAGGGAATGATCCTTTATCATGTCAGAGAAGCAGGCACTCATTCCCTTTTTGCCTGCTCCCCTGCAATTCCAAAAGATACGATTCATTTAATCACATTGGATTTCCTCCCCCGTTTGGCATTCCTACCAGGGGGCATGGTAGGGCTACCACTACTTTGCACAAGGGCTTTCTTTCCTTTTTGACTTCTAGTAACATGTCTAGCTATAGAAACATTCACCTTTCTCTCATTTTTTTCCTAGACCAAACTAAAGTAAAAGGTTCCTCATCCAACTCATTTTCCTCGCTCCATTTCATGTCCAGAGGGGTTTGGTCTCCTTTTCCATTAGTCAACATCAGGGTATTATTATTATCATCCTTATTAACATCTTTACCCTCCCAGAAGTCTCTATTTCTGGATCTTTCCAGTTCTCTTAAAATATCTATATTAGCAAAATCAGACTCTGGTATGTCAACACCCATCTTAATTGCTCTAAGAACAAGAACTGGATCTGACAAGGCATCAAATGAGTTATGTTTTAAATTGTTACCTTCCGTGTTCCTCTTTTTTGCCGCAGCTGCAGCCTTGTCCTCCACACGCTCCAGTTTACTCTGCACATTCCTCAAGCTGAAGCGTAAGTTTTCCTCAGTGACCAAAGGAGGGGTGGGAATCACCTCAACATTCACTTCAGGAGATTCCACCCTATATTCATTGACCACTTTCAGAGCTAGTCATGATGCCCCACCACCTCCACAACCTGTGGCAAGGATTTAACCAAATCAGAATAGGATTTCACTGTTTCCTTATACTCAAGATTTTTTTTATAGGAGTCTGTTGGGAAGGGGTACTTACTTTCTCTTTCACTCCCTGCTCATGTTCATATTTCATGGTTTCAATAAGCAGTGAGGTGTGGAGAGAGTCATCAGACTCAGCACTCTCTTGAGATTCCCGCATCGGGTCAGGTACTACACGCTGGGGAAAGGGAAGAGATTTCCCCCCAAGCCCAGATGAAGTACTGCCCATCTGCATATGAGGATTCACAGCATGTTTGTTCTTTTCATGTTTCCCTCCATCATCACTAGTAGGCACCCGTATCTCATTGTGCTCACGATTAGGATCCCTGATCAGCACCTGGTCTACCTCATAAGTGAAATCATAGAAATGCCCTCCCAAAACTGATTCTGCTATCCCAGGTATCGCATCAACATTTCTGCACCCAAGTTTCACACGAAGAGAAGCAGGACGATGCAAGGTTGCATTATCGATCTCTAGTGGAATCCCCACCAGCGAGGCCACAAAAGCTACATTCCTCTCACTTCTCTTATCTAGTGGGATATTAATCACCCTCACCCAGACCACTTCCATGATTCCTTTCGATCCCACAACTGAGGACCATTGAGTGGCATGTATAACAGCCCCACTCGTTTTCAGAGTAACTTTCCCCACATAACAGATTTGAGCAACCGCTCGAGGATTAGAAAATCGCACCACATACACCCCAGGACCAATGGCATGGGCTGAACAACGCCATCCAGTAGCAAGATAGTCAGATAAATCCAACTCCATCTGCCTAGTCGAAGTTTCCCCCTCAACAATGTTAACAACAATATTATTGGATCTCCCCTTAAGCTGACTAGCAGTGCACGAATCATGGATATAGTAAAACCCCTGCCCCTTCGACTGAAAAGCACACACCGGGGCAATACACTCCCAGGGAGTGAATGCCGTGCAGACAGAAGCCAGATGCCCTAACTTATTGCATCTCTCACAGAAAACTTGAGGACATCTAGCAGGAGGATGATCATTCGACTTGCATATGGGGCAGGAGATAGGGTTCTTGGTAGGGGGCACCTGGGTGATGTTCTGCTTACCATGCGGGCGACAAATCGGAGATGAAGTTTGGCCGCTTCCAGTATCCCCCGACGCCACCGCCGACTGCTGCTTCTCCACCCAAATCCCTCCATCTTGGTGCTCTTGGCGCCTGGTGGTTGCAGCCGCCTCCCAGCGCGCGGTGTCCGCCGAGCAGAGGTGGGGTTGGACGAGGCAAAGATGGTGCGGTCGCCGTCGCCGTCGCCGTCGCCCTCGCTCCGCTTCCCGGAGTACTTGTTCTTGTCGCCGCCATGGCCGTTGCCGCGGCCAGTGTTCCTCCCCGCGCCGCGACCCATGCCGCGCCCTGCACGGGCCGCATCCGCGCCTTGACGCTGATCTCCCTAGAATCCGCGCCCCGCATCAGTCGCCATGGATGGCAAGGCAGCAACCTCCGCGAAGGATCGAGGATCTCCGCCAACCTTGCCTCTCCACCACCCCCACTCCTCTCTAGACCTCATCTAGGGTTTTTTTCCGCCGTCCAGAGATGAGCGAGGGCAGAATCCAGGTCAAGCAGCGGGCGAGATGGGGATTTTATACCCGCACCGCACGCCCATGGTCAAGGGTGTACGCTTGGATGTGAGCCCACGTGTCGCGCATCTGCCATGGATGTGTGGGGACGGAAGGCCATGCCCGCGTCGCACCGCATCCGGGCCTCCGTGTACCGGGCCCCCGTGTACCGCGCCCGAGCGACTCGAACCCTCCGCCGTCTTCTCCGCCGACGAGCTCGTCGCCGGCAGGCGATCTCAAACCTTCGCGAAATGGCAAGGAAACGAGATCACATCTCCAATGTCGATGGATTCGTTCTCGCGGAGATACCGCGCATCCACGGTGACGCCACGGTCATCCACAAGCACGGACATCGTGTGACAGTTGCTGCTACGTTCAAAGCATTCGGTTGTTTTAACTGAAAAACGGGTACCATCGGTAGGTATGGTAATGTCGCTAGGTGGCTGCTGGTGCCCCATGCTCGTGGCAGGCTCACCTCAAGCTACGCACGCTCATCTACTAATAACTTTGGTGCTGACCGCAGCATCCTATATGCCGTAACTGCACGCGTCCCCCGTTGGCGTGCACCAAGCGTCACTGCACCGTTTGTTTAATCATCTGTGATCCATTTTGTCAAAGCCACGTAGCTAGTACCCCGTGTTTCCCGGAATTTCGAAGCCACGTACGTTCAGCCTTGGCGGACCGAAAGTACATTGCACGGATTAAATTAGCAGTGATCGGTACATTGCCTGTCGTGCAGGGTTTATATCGCTAGTCAGTAATCACTACAGTATACAGTACAGTACAGTTCACACAGTAGAGTCAAGCTAGCAGCTCGCCTTGCACGAAACGTTCCATCGAGAACATGGCAGCATGCATGCAGCTCAGGGCACAGCACATACATGCACCCCCCACAAAATATGTCAACCCGAAGCTTCGGCAGCCGGCTGCCGGAGAGGCGGGGACCGGACTGAAATCTAGTTTCATTTGTAGTGCTATACACGCGTTCATACAAGATAGGCATGTCGGCACACGCATGCATGCACCGAGAAGATGCTGGGCACTCGGGCAGCACCGTGCTGCTCCCTACGAGCCACGGCATGGCACGGCCGGCGAGGATGACCTGACGAGCGTCGCTAACCTCCGGGCGAGGGCGGTGAGTGGAAATGCGAGCGGCTTCGAGAACCCTAATCTCTGACTAGCTACCTTATACTAGTAATTACTAATGAGCTGAAGCTGCAATCATGTGTCATGCGTGCGTGTGCATTACTCTGTGGTCGACACGTACGGCTAATCGGAGTGAGACCCGATAACCATGTACTCCCTCCGTTCCGATTTACTCGCCGTGGTTTTAATTGAACTAAAACCACGGCGAGTAAATCGGAACGGAGGGAGGCTGACAGGTGGGCCTTCGACCACCTCAGCAAATTATCCATGTAGGCATGCCACATCGGCCCGACAGATGGGCCCAACCGGTCAGATTCGCTGTTTTCGTGGCCAAATTTGAGCATCAGTGCTCCGCGTTACGTATTAGGCGCAATTCTGGTGGTTTTTTGTGCCCTGCCTCAAATGTGGTACCGATCTGTTACCCTAGCCCATAATGTGGTGGTTTTGGGTAAATAACTCAACATTAGCTTACGTTGACAGGTACTAGTCCAGTAGTGCATGCCTTATTGAGAAGAGTAGTATAACAGTGACATCGTACGACAGTTGCTGCCACGTTCAAAGCATTCGGTTATTTTAACTGAAAAACGGGTACCATCGCCCTGCTCGCTAGGTATACTGATGTTGCTAGGTGGCTGCTGGTGTCCCATGCTCGTCGCAGGCTCACCTCAAGCTACCTACGCTCATCTACTAAGTTCGCTGCTGACCGCAGCATCCTATATCCCGTAAGAGCATCTCCAACACACGCGCAACACGCTTAAATAAATGTACATCACCGAAATAACATCTTTTTGCACGCAGCAGAGCACTCGCTCCAACGGCCGCTGCAAATATTGCGCGCGTGAGTGGCTCCAATAGGCACTGCAAAAAACACGGCGCGTGAACAACTGGAGCACATACGAACAACATTTAAAACAACATATATATTAAAATTCAATGATACAAATAGCATAGTTTAACCCAACACTACAAACTAGTCCATACGATACAAATAAAAATAGATAAACGATACTACGGTGCAAATATACTAGAAACTACTCCTCGCCGTCCTCCTCCTCGGTGGTGTAGTCCGACGACAGAAACGAGTCATCCCACTGAGGATCGTTGTCGTCAAAGGTCGATGCAGCTCCCAGTTCGCACTGCGCTATCGCCAGGGCCTTCCGCTCACGCCTATCCGCCAGATCCGCGGCTCGCTTTGCCCTCCTCTCCGCCCAGAGGGCGTTCTCATTGGCGACGTCTTGCGGGAAGCGCTGCCGTCACTCCGCCATGGCGGTCTCGAATGTCCCCAGGCTGAGACGTACGCCGCCGGAGCGGATCTTGGCGTAAAACATGCCGGAGGGGTGGGCGCGGACGCCGCGGTAGCCGGATGTGCTCCGAACGCGCGGCGGAGGCGCGGCGGCATGGGAAGAAGGGCACGGCGTCGGTGGCGGGGCGCTGGAGGCGAGGAAGAACGGCGAGGCGGGGAAGAAGAATGGCGGTTGGCGGGCTAGCGCGTGCGGCTTTTATAGAGCACGCCCGACGCCGCGCGCCAAATCTGCCGCGCGCGGGGCCGCTTTTTCGCGTGCGCGCACACTTCTTTCTCCCGCGCCTGCTGCAGCACGCCAAACCGCCCCGTGCGTGCTAAAACCTGTTTTTTTCGCCGTTTATTTAATCATATATGTGATCCATTTTGTCAAAGCCACGTAGTACCCCGTTCCCCAGAATTTCGAAGCCACGTACGTCCAGCCTTGGCTGAGGATTAAATTAGGAGTGATCGGTGCGTTGCCTGTCGTGCTGGGTTCATATCGCTTATTATCAGTAATCACGTATACAGTACAGTTCACACCCTGAGCAGAGTTAAAGCTAGCAGCTCGCCTTGAACGCAACGTTCCATCGACAACATGGCAGCATGCATGCATGCAGCTCAGGGCACAGCACACACATAAAATGTCAGCCCGAAGCTTCAGCGGCCGGCTGCCGGAGAGGCGGGGACCGGACTGAAATCCAGTTCCATTTGTAGTACTACACGCGTTCGGAAACGATAGGCCCGACCTAGCCGGGCCGGCACTCATCAGCACCGCGCTGCTCCCTACTAGCCACGGCACGGCAGGGCCAGCCGGCGAGGATGACCTGATCGACGAGCGCCGTTAACCTCCGGGCGAGGGCGGCGGAGTGGACATGCGAGCGGCTTCGAGAAATCTAATCTCCGACCAGCTACCTTAATTATAACAAGCTAAAGCTGCATGCATGCATCACGATCCTGATAAAAGTCAGAGAGCATGGAGATCAAATCAGGTACGGCCTGCGGCCGGCGGCGCCAGGGTTTGATACGAGGGAGAAGACCGCACAAAAGGAAGCCCACGACCCATGTTTTCTCCCGGGAAAGCCTCCATCTCCTTGTCAGCAAGCCACGTCCGACTCGCGTTGCCGGTTCTGAGTCAGCACGTAGAGTTTAAGTACATTACGTTAGACTACAGAGGCCGCTTTTTAGGGCTTCAAGATCGATCGACTCACCAGGACAAGTAAGAAGCGCGGACTCCAGACTACGGGCTTGTAAGACAATAGGCTTTGGGGGGAACCGGCACAACCCTCTAGGGGTGGCCTATCACATATATATATAATGAGGTGGTATACAACGTTACAATATACACATGTAAATACAGTCTAACACCCTCCCTCAATCTTAGCCACTTTTTAATGAATCTAGAAGGGTAAGATTGCGCCTGCAAGTCTCAAACTGTGGCAAAGGCAATGGCTTGGTGAAGATGTCAGCAAGTTGATCCTTGGAAGAAATAAACTTGATCTGTAGTTGCTTCTGAGAGACACGTTCACGCACAAAGTGATAGTCAACTTCAATGTGTTTCGTTCGGGCATGGAATACCGGATTTGCAGAAAGGTATGTAGCACCGATGTTATCACACCAAAGAACAGGAGGCTGTGATTGGGGTATACTTAACTCCTGAAGCAAGGACTATACCCATATGATCTCTGATGTGGCATTGGCCACAGCCTTATACTCAGCCTCAGTACTGCTACGCGAGACAGTAGCCTGTTTCCGAGCACTCCAGGCAATCAGGTTAGAGCCAAAGAAGACAGCATAACCCCCCGTGGATCGCCTGTCATCCGGATTGCCAGCCCAGTCTGCATCAGAATATGCTGAAAGACAACCAGAGTCAGACGGCCGAATATGCAAACCATGAGCCACCGTGAAACGAATATAGCGCAAAATCCGCTTAACAGCAGACCAATGAGTGTCACGGGGTGACTGCAGATACTGGCAGACTCGGTTAACAGCATAGGAAATGTCTGGTCGCGTGATCGTCAAGTACTGGAGCCCATCAACAATACTCCTGTACTGTGTCGCATCAGAAGAAGAAAGAAGCACACCATCAACAGCATTGAGCTTATCAGTGGTAGACATGGGTGTAGTCGTCGGTTTGCACTTAAGCATCCCAGCTCGCTGCAACAAATCCAGAGAGTACTTCTTCTGCGTCATAACAAGGCCAGCATCACGAGAAGTAACCTCCACACCAAGAAAGTAATGAAGCTTCCCAAGGTCCTTGACCGCAAAATCAGCACCAAGTGAGCGAACAAGCGCAGTAGCAGCCGACTGAGAGGAGCTGACCAAAATGATATCATCTACATAGACCAACAAATACATAGTAACCTCAGGCCTTTGAAGAAGAAACAATGAGGAGTCAGCAGTTGATGATGCAAAACCATGAGCACGAAGAGCCATTGCAAGACGAGCATGCCAAGCACGAGGAGCCTGCTTCAGACCATAAATTGCCTTGGACAGACGACAGAGATGATCAGGGCGATCCGGATCAGAGAAACCCGGAGGCTGGCGCATGTAAACCTCCTCCGCCAAGACACCATGAAGAAAAGCATTTTGAACATCAAGCTGACGAAGAAACCAACCTCGAGTAACAGCCAGAGAGAGAGAAGAAGTCTGATGGTAGTAGGCTTGACCACTGGACTGAAGGTGTCTTCATAGTCAAGTCCAAAACGCTGTCGAAAACCACGAGCAACCAGACGAGCCTTATAGCGCTCAATGGACCCATCAGAATGCCTCTTCACTTTGAAAACCCATTTGGAATCAATGACATTTACCCGTGATTGTGGAGGAACAAGAGTCCATGTCTGATTGCGAAGAAGCGCTTGATACTCCTGCTCCATGGCCTCTCTCCAATGAGGAATGCGCATAGCAGCTTGATACGTGCGTGGCTCAGAGGATGGATCTGCGAGAGCAGCAGACATGCACGCCGCTAACCAAGCAACTGTGCCATCGTGACGTTGCTTAGGCTGAAAAATGCCACTCCGACTGCGCGTATGTGGACGTAGAGCAGCAGCAGGAGCCGACGGAGGCGAAGGTGACGGAGACGTGACGGTCGCCGGAGATGCAGGAATCACCTCAGGCGAGCTCGGGACAAACGACTCCGGGCTGCATGGCAAAGACTGGCCCGACGACAGGGGCTCAGAGGCCATGGGCGAACCGAGAGTGGGCGAGGCCAGCTCCGGTGACACCGGCCCAGACGGCCTTGGCGAGGCGAGAGCAGGCGAGGCCGGTCCTGGTGAGAAGGGCCCAGACACCCTGGGCGAGGCAGGGGCGGGCGAGGCCAGGCCTGGTGATGACTGCCCCGACGCCCTGGGCGAGACGGGGACCGAGGAGGCCGGCCCAGTCGGCGGGGTTGCAGGGCGCGACGATGGTGAAGGCAGCCCAGAAGCCAGAGGCGACCGGGCCAGGGCGTCGATCGGCCGTGCATGAGCACGGAAACCGAGGCCATGCAGGGGCGCCATGTGCTCCTCATGCACAACAGAAGGTGCCGAGGATGAAGGCGATGGCGACGAAGAGGAAGATGGCACTTCCAGAATCTCCAAACGAGCCCCACGACCAGTGCCTGCACCATGGTTAGGCAACAATAGAGGAGAATATGCAACATCATCAAATTGGTCAGAAGCAACAGAGGATGAATGCATGACAGGTGGCTCGGTAGTGGACACAGGGAGTTTGGCAAAGGGAAAAACATGCTCATCAAACACAACATCCCGAGAGATGTAGACACGATTAGTGGGCACATGAAGACATTTGTATCCTTTATGAAGAGAGCTATAACCAAGAAAAACACACTTCTTGGAACGAAACTCAAGCTTACGCTTGTTATATGGACGGAGATGGGGCCAGCAAGCACACCCAAACACCTTGAAAAAGGTGTAGTCCGGTTGTTCATTAAGGAGAACTTCAATGGGAGTCTTCATATTCAAAACACGAGTGGGAGTACGATTGATGAGAAAACATGCAGTGGTGAAAGCATCACTCCAAAAACGAAACGGAACAGATGCATGGGCCAAAAGAGTCAGACCAGCTTCAACAATGTGACGATGCTTACGTTCTACTGAACCATTCTGCTGATGTGTATGTGGACATGCTAAACGGTGAGTGATCCCAAGCGACTGAAAGAAGGAGTTGAGGTTGCGATACTCGCCACCCCAGTCCGACTGAACATGAACAATTTTGTGCTTGAGAAGGCGTTCAACATGTTTTTGGAACTGAACAAAAATGTCAAACACATCAGATTTACGTTTGATAAGATAAAGCCAGGTAAAGCGGCTGTAAGCATCAACAAAACTGATATAGTAATTATGACCACTAACAGAAGTCTGAGCAGGACCCCATACATCTGAAAACACAAGTTCTAAAGGATGTTTCACCGCACGACTGGACTCCGAAAAAGGAAGTTGATGACTCTTCCCCTGCTGACAAGCATCACACACTGCTACATCTTTATTACTAGACACACTAGGAAGCTCATGACGACGCAAAACATGCCGGACAATAGGTGTGGCCGGGTGACCAAGACGAGCATGCCACTGTGACGGAGATACCCGAACTCCACTGAAGACGCGAGCGACGCCAGGATGCTCCAGACGATAGAGACCTTGGCAGAGCCGCCCACTAAGAAGAATGTCCCTCGTGCCCCGATCCTTAATAAAAAGATCAAAAGGATGAAATTCACAAAGCACATTATTATCACGAGTGAGTTTAGGAACTGAAAGAAGATTACGTGTCACAGATGGAACTCGAAGAACATTGCGAAGTTGAAGACTCCTATTGGCATGTCTAGTGAGAAGTGATGCTTGACCAATATGAGAGATGTGCATACCTGCTCCATTGGCGGTGTGGATCTTGTCGGAGCCATGGTAGGGTTCACGAGTGTGAAGCTTCCTCATCTCACTGGTCAGGTGCTCTGTCGCCCCAGAGTCCATGTACCAGTGGGGATCAATGGAGTAGGACTGAATGTGTCCCTATGGCTTCTGCGGCGGCGGACAATCAGCCATGGCGACCTGACGAGCAAAGTTGCGTGTATCCTTCCCGTCATTGCCGAGACCAAGAAAACCCCGCTGGAAGCGCTTGTGACACTTCGAGGCCCAGTGCCCATCGCGACCACAAAGCTGGCACACACGTGGACCGCCAGCCCCTGGTAGCGTCGCAGTAGGAGGAGGGGCCGAGGCGGGTGGTGGTGACTGCCCCGAAGGAGCCCTTGATGAAGCAGAGGAGCGACCACCCTTGGTGGCGGTGTTTGCCGAGAGGGCGCCGTTGCCCCTGGATCGGCGCGTCTCGACTCGTTGCTCAGTAAGCAGGAGGCGTGAAAAGACCTCGTGTGCTGGCATGGGCGTGGAGTTGCCCCTCTCATTGATGATCTCGACTAGGGCGTCATACTCCTCATCAAGACCATTGACAATAAACGAGTTAAACTCGGAGTCGGTGAGGGGCTGTCCAATGGAGGCCAGCGTGTCGGCGAGACTCTTGACTTTGTTGTAGAACTCAGTAGCGGTGGAGTCAAGCTTCTGACACTCCCCAAGTTGGCGACGGAGCCCAGATACACGAGCCTGCGACTGTGCCGCAAACGAGCGCTCAAGAATAGTCCATGCCTCGTGGGACGTCTTGGCGAAGACAACAAGCCCAGCAACGGCCGGAGAGAGCGACCCCTGGATGGAGGAGAGGTTCGCCTGATCCTGCCCTGTCCAGACACGGTGAGCCGGATTATAGACCGGACCGTGCACGCTGTCAACCAGCGTAGGAGGGCAAGGGAGAGAGCCGTCGACATAGCCAAGCAGATAGTGACTCCCAAGAAGCGGAAGAACCTGCGCGCGCCAGAAGATGTAATTGTCCGACGACAACTTGATGGTGATGAGATGGCCGAAGTGAAACGGCGGCGGCGGCTGCGATCCCATCGAGGAGACTGGCTGAGGTGAGACCACCGTGGAGACAGTCAGAGGGGCAGCCGGCGCG